>NC_085098.1:690620-698120 GCF_963422355.1 Corticium candelabrum | reverse complement strand
TGTGCTTTGCAAGTACATCCTGTTGATCGGCCTGCCATACACGCAAGACCCACAAATGGCGATGATGAGGTGGTGGAAGCATTGTTGCAGACGACAAACCTCCAGACCACAGATCTCCAGACAACAGACCTCCAGACAACAGACTTCCAGACAATGGACGCATTGTGCTAGGGACGGACATTACACAGCAATGGTAAGTACATATTATTTCTAACATTTTATATAGGTGACATCACACATATTGAAAAGTGGAAACATCAACCGTTTGTTTTTGGAGCGGGGGATAGTGTCTGAATAAAAACAAAATTTGTTTTTTGTAAATGTTGATAAATACGAACAGCCTCTTACTACATATGACTACTTCAATTATTTCTAGAAAAGGACACATACTTCACATACCTGGAGATGATGCCTGATACACTATGGTATCAGTACCGCCTCTCTTAAATTCCGGAACAACTGTATGGCATACTGCAAGTATGGTAAGAAATTCTCGAATAACAGATGAAGATGGCTAAACATACAAACAAGTTGCAAAGCAATCCAAACAAAGAAAGACATTGATAACTAACATGATGCGTTCTTAGATTATTCAACAATCTGAAGTCATAAAACTCCGGCGAATCTCCAGAAAAGTCACCACTATAAGACAACACCTCTACTCAATACCAAATAGCAAAAAGTAAAACAACAGTACATATGATATAGCACTTCAATGAAATAACTACATACTGCATTACACTGGTCTCCTGTAATTCTGGAGTTGCATAATCTGCACATAGCTTAATTATATAATCTCCTTCTAAGAACCTGCACAATTCTCAAATCACAGAACATGTAACAATCTCAACACATTTCATATGTATACAAATAGGTTTAGTTACACTGTGTGCAAAAAAAACCATTTGTAAAAACACAATTTTGAATAAAATGTAACAATAGTCAACATGCCAGACTTTCTATTTAAAAGCCTATAACAAATACAATCTTTGCTAAGCCAGTTTTCTCACATATACTCAGTTATGTGGGCGTTTACCTAATGCCACGCCCACTTTTGCCCTTTGTTCCCTTTCAACAATGTTTCACAGCTGTTCTTATCTTCAAAAACATTGCTTGTGAAGAAAGACTAAATAGTTCTCTGTGACACTGACATGATTCACATGCATCTAGCTGGTATGCATGTATGAACAGTGTTTGCATGTGAACACCAGGTGTGAAAGTGTGATAAGTGGCTGCATGCATGAGTACTGTTTGCTAACCACCTACTCTCGGACTCTCAGCACTGTCAGGTCTTGGTCCTGGATGATCTAAGCAACTAATTCCAAATGCAAAAGCTTAATTGCTCAAAATAAAGCATAGCAGGCCTCTCTGCCGAAAGATCCTGGAGAGAACACTGTAAGCATGTGATTATTATTCCATACAGTACCCCAAACAACCATTCACTGCTTTAGAGTTTCAAGAACCAAATGACAATGGATCTACTGGTATATAAGGTCAACCATCATGCAATGGCGTTCAAATAGGGATGGCAAGAACGAACAGCAACATTTAATAATTATTGGAAAGAGTATTACCAAAATTAAGAAATATTCAAGACCAGAGATTTTGTGATGCTTTGAACAAACAGCTTGATAGCATGGTGGAAGAAGAAGATATGAGAAAACAAACCTCGTGGTGACACTTTGTTATTATTGCAGAAGAATTTAGGAAGGCTTCTTTGCAAGTCAAGGACAATAAGGCCTCAGATTTGGATGATATTCAGGCAGAACATATCAGAAATAGCTCCCTGAATCTTTATAGAGATATTGCTGGCTTGTTCACAGGATTGATCAAGCATGGCTGTGTTCCAAGTAACTTTAGAGAAACTGCAATAATCCTTATTTTGAAAGATCAAGCTGGAGATAGAAATAGTCCGGACAATTATAGAGGCATAGCGATCTCGTCAGTGCTGGGGAAAACTATTAAAGAAAATTATCATGGCAAAACATGAAAGAGTCTGGCATACAAACAAGCAACAATTTCGCTTCAAGGCTGGTCATGAAAGCGATATGTCTACATTTGTTGTACGCGAGTCTATCAATTATTTTCTTGAAAATGGAAACAAGATTGTATTTGGATGCTTTCTTGACTTGTTGAAAGCGTACCGTATTACCCCACCTAGAAGGGCAGGGGCTCCTATTAGAACATTTGGTACTACCGTTAACTTCCAAAACAGTGCGCAGCCAAAAAATCGCCCAGTGGGTGAGCGATCTTTTGAAAATCATTCTCATTTACAGCCCATGGGCCACTAATAAGAATCGAGATTGTGGTGCGTGATTCAACCTCGTGGCTTAAAGTTGGTTGACATTCCGAGGCTCTAATAGTAATGTGCGTTACTATACTACAGTGAACGTCTACTGATATGGCAAACGAACAGTGGCCTTACACTGTGAAACAAAAGTTGAGCTTTGTCAGTAGACGAAAAGAAGAATTTGGAAGCAATGTTAGACTTAGCTGCGTCTCGTGAACTGGGTATTGACCGAAAGAGCTAGGCTACGCACAAAAATGGAGAGATAAACTAAAGAAGGAACCTCTAAAGAAACGTCTGACAAGAAGCATAGATTCTAGGGCAGTCGGGTCTGGTCAAACTCCTAAGTTAATAAGAACTAAGTATGCAGAACGTTGCAAGATGATCCCAAGATGGGTCTCATGCTTGGCTAGTCTGTGGTATTCAAGTCAATTTTGCCAATTTGCAAAGTTTCCTTAATTCAAACCTCCCAGGTGCTTATTGAGAACAGACTTTCTTCCATAAAATCCCATTTTCCGTATTGCTGCCCTGGCGCTGTTTTGGAAATTCCCGGTATGTGCCTTCTTACAGTGTGGTTAGGGAATACGGTAGAAGCCATGGAATTCCCCGGAGGATTGCAAACGCAAGAAGACATCACTGATAGCCATATTTCTGATTCGGATCTAGTTGCTTCCTCCACAAATAGATTTTCAGTGAAAACTGCTCTGTGCATCAGCTAGAAATGCTGCAAGCTTTCATCAGAACTGTAATTATCAGTGATGTTTTCCTTTGTCTGTGATCTTCCAGGGAATTCCATGGCTTCTACCCTATTCCCTACCCACACTGTACAAAGGCACATAGTACCAAATGTTCTAATAAGAGCCCTGCCCTTCTAGATATGATATGAAATTGTAATGTAATGATTTCATATCAATGTAATGTAACAGTAATGATTTCATATCAATATTCAACAGCTCTTGTAAGATTAAGTGCCTAGAGTCTGTTCCAAAAGTAGAGGCAGCTGAGGTTTCTGAATAGATCATGTTAGGAGGCACCTATACTCGTGAAATTGACACCATTAGAAAGCCCATCACGTGCCAGTTCTGCTATGGTATTTGCAAAGCTATCAGCATCGACGTCTACCCTCAATGATACTATTTAGCCTACGTGTATGAGTGATGAAAGTTAATGTGGAACTACAAAACATGCATGTGTGCAAGTACACAGCTTTGTAAAACTTGTTAGCTGGCAGTCACTGTCACTGCACATCTGTAGTTCTGTTGATTCCTCATCCTCTTCACTTTCAATGAAGTAGGAGTGACCTCAATGTAAACAGAATGTTGAAAAATGGAGATATTATAGTAGTTGATAGGTCAATTTTGTAAATGATCTTGGGAAATATTAGCTGTATCCGCATGGTTATGTGTAACACTGTACATGTACTCTTTTACATAATTTACTTGTACATAGTATGATACCTACCCACACCCGTTGATTCTAATACTGGCTTTACACTAGACGATTTGACTCGAGCCACACTGGCCCGTGCTAATTTGACCCCGTGTAAAGGATGTTGGCTCAAGCTAAGTGCAATTAGCCTGTGCTAAATTAGTCTGAGCTAAACCTTAGGGTCAGGCTCGAGCTAAACCTAACAACTTGTTACCTATTTTCGTGTTACTGGGCAACAATAAATATAGTACATTTCCCTCTGTGTATTCCCGTATTTCTCGTCCCGTATTCGCAACCTTGAAGACTTTGATGAACATGTCAAAGAACCTTTTGGAAAGGTTTTGCGCGGGAATCGACAAAATAAGATTAGAAACAAAACAGTAACGTCTTCTTCATGCGCTTGCGCAAAGCATGCCAAACACACCACCATGCCCAGTTAACCTGGATAGTCTAAACACCCCACCAATCACGCCAAATTAGCACGGGCCAGGCTCGAGTCAAATCGTCTAGTGTAAAGCTGGTATAAATCTCCAGATCTTGCAGTTTCACATGATCACACGCAAAGTGACCAAGCACGCGTATGGTATTTTAGAAAGTGCTGCACCTTGAACGCCAACTAAGAGTGCATTACAAACACCTAGAATCTACTTAAGTTCTCACAATGTATACCCTGCTTAGTAATTTAATCGTCTAATATCGTCCATGTGGACAAGGAACTCCAAACTTTGCTCTGTTTATAGATAGATAGATAAATAGATAGATTTTTATAGGATATCATGTAAATTTTCTAGTACAAAGACATCAGATAGATACAGTAAACTACACGAAATGTCAGCTATTGTCCTATTTTTACATCCGGGATTATAACCTTCTACCAATCAGCGGCAAAAGAAAGTGAGCAGACTGGATGAGAAAATAGGAACGTCCTCTGTAGCACACGCCACACCCCATGCTGAATGTTTCTCTTCAGATATTAAAAGAACAAGAACAAACAATTACTCAAGCACAAGCGCATTCTCTAGGTAAGCCGTGGTATCGAGGAATTCTGCTTCAAAGTCTGGCAGGAAAACAGCTCTATCGACGCCATTTTACTTTAGAGAGGAACCACTGATGCCAAGAAGGCAGATCTTCATAATATCTTCGCATTCACATTCGGCATTCTCGACATATCCATAGTAGTCATCCGTAAACGCATTGATTCATTTACAGTGGGCAGAGCTTAATCGACCAGGAAGTGCGGAGCAGGCACGTGGGCGTTGCACATCACAGTAACATCGCCGTTCTCATATATAAAAATGAAGATAACGGAGTAACTTATACTGATCAATTTATCTTGGTAAGATCTACTCATACAAGTTAAGTTCATTTTTTGGACTTCCCCTTTAAGTAATTAATGTGAGCGCGCATGGACATGCTTGAGTTCATTAACTAAAAAGAACCACCTTGTACAAAGTTCAATTTTTTCATGATCACAAGAGCATTGAGTTTCTGTAGTGTAATGGAAAATCGACGTCTCCAGTAGGTCTTGAAGTCAGCAGAGTTGTTCTTTCCTTCTTGATCTTTGAACTTCAGTGACAAAGTGTTCAGCAGACGATCAGCTGTAACACCCCAGGTGCCAAAGTGCTCTAACACTACAGGTGTGCATTTGGATAGATAGATAGACGTATTGTATATCATGTAAATTTTCTAGTACAAAGACATCAGGTACAGTCCGCGTCAAAACTATTGACACATTTATGCTTGGAGGCATGGTCACGGTAGCGTGAGCAGAAACGCATCCGTTTACAGGTCACGCACATTTTCTAGATAGAAAAGAACTATTGTGTATGCTTGTAGGTTTGCTAAACTCTTGGAAACTCACAAGTGTGCATCAGTAGCTTGTGTCCTCCTTTCATTTTTTTTGATAGCATTTCCCTCGCTAGCGTAGCTCTAGACAATGGCGCATTCGGCTAGATGTGTGTTCGATGTACGCGGCTACAGATCACAAGGCGTGAGCAAATGGCATTCCGCCTGCATTGCATCTTCAAGTTCATGAACGTTTTAAGGCCTACGAAGTTCAACACGCCTCTTGATGACCGCCCAGAAGTTTTCTAGTGGTGCAAATCTGGTGAGCTAGCAGGCCAATCAAGAAACCGTGGCACCCAAAGTCTCGTTTTCTTAGCTTCACTAGCTAACAGCGAAATTTTCTTAGGCTTACTGTAGCAATACGATACTTGCGTCATGAAGTTCTCTTCTGCTGGTGGAAGAGCTGACAACTTCCTGTGCTGCCAGCAAGTTCGTTTGCTGATTTACTGTTCTTTGCTGCGTCATGTTCACTAATTGAAGCTGTTTGATGGTTTTCAGCTAGTTTTTGGTCTTCCATGGGAAGCTCTGCATTGAATTCGTTCTCCAGTATTCAGTCTATTGAGAGTTCGGTAAACAGTGGAGCAAGAAACATGTAAAAGTTGGCAGATCCTAGATGGCTTCTTGGTACTGGAGCGGAGTATTAACAGAATATCGCGGCGTTGTCTTTTCACAACTTATTTGATGATGAAACAGTTCTCTACACGAATGTGCAGACTAGGGAATAGCTTTTGCAACTGCTTTTCAGCTGTTTAAGAAAAATATGGCGTAGTTTCTTAGTAAATAGCAAAACAAGAAAACTTTCCAAAATAGTACAAGCAAATCAGAAATGTGTCAATAGTTTTAAAATGTGTCAATAGTTTTGATGCAGACTGCAGATACAGTAAACTATATGAAATGTCAGTTAAAACTCTAACTTAAGTAATTAGTGTGGGCGCGCCTGGACACGCCTGATAGATATAGATAGATTTATTGGATATCATGCAAATTTTCTAGTACAATGACATTAGATAGATACCGCAAACTACTCTAACTTAACTAATTAATGTGGGCACACCCGGACACGCCAGAGTTCATCAACTAAAATAGAACCACCTTGTACAATGTTCAATTATTTCATGATCACACGAGAATTGAGATTCTACAGTGTAACGGAAATACCGACGTCTCCAGTAGGTCTTGAAGTCAGCAGAGTTGTTCTTTCCTTCTTGATCTTTGGACTTAAGTGGCAAAGTTTTCAGCAGACAATCAGCTGCAACTCCCCAGGTGCCAAAGTGCTCAAACACTACAGGTATGCACTTGGATGCATTACCTCCTGGAAAAATCTCACTGTCGTATTTAGCATTTTTATTTCTTCTCTTTTTCTCTTTTTTCTTTTTTTTCTATGCAAAATCCACTCAGTTTGGCACAATTTTTGACAAACTCTTTACTCATGGGATGAGCAAGTGAAATATCCATCTCCTGATCAGACAAATTAACAGTGTCGCATATGAGAATATCAGGTCTACACAGATTGTTCGGATATCTATTTCATGGTTCTTTCTTGTGGAGAACGGCTAACTCCAAGAGTTTACAATTGAGTCATGGGCCCAGATGGGGCCTCCTTCGTGTTTACATGTTAAAGGATAATAACCAAAAGAGTCAAGGTGTGTCCCACAATCGCATTTTATCTTGCATTTCCTGAAAGGAAAGTGAAGTCCTAAACGTAAACAAGCTGGTAGGCAAAATTTGCCGGGTTTTAGTGCAAGGTTGTTTGACGTTGGGATTGCTTGTAAGAAGGCACCAGCTCCCTTTCCACTGACTGATCTAAGTTTGGCTGAAACTTCATCTGAGTTTCTTTTCCTAACAGAAGATTGTAATCACGATCAGCCATTGTGCATGTGAGACAATGTTGTAACTTTCTGGATCTTCCAAGAATTTGACTGAGGGATTTTGCACTTAAT
>NC_085098.1:647631-690420 GCF_963422355.1 Corticium candelabrum | reverse complement strand
TAGAGACCCCAAGAATCAGCCAGTCTACTGATGTGGGTGCACTTGTTTAGTACGAGTAAACGACCGCCAAGTTCAAACCACGTACGTATGTGTGTAGTTGTGGAACATGTAGTGTCTGTGTTTGTTCTGTTGTGGGAACTGCGTTAGTATCTGGTGTGATACAAAACAATTCATTCATTATTCATTTATCATTAATCTGCTTTGCAGAGTGTATTTCATAATTTGTAGTTTGCAGAAACTGTTTGCTTGCAACAAGATAAAGATTAAATATAATAAGAAATCTTACACAATGATAAGTACAAGTTACAAACAGCGAAAAATTCAATAATTTAATCTATTGTCCCATGTAGATAAATTATCACATGGAAGCACCTACTACAGTGAGAAACTAGCTAAGTCATTCACCTTCTACACCAAACTCCACACAGACAACATTATTATGGCAAAAATTGTCAGCAAAGTCAATTATGGATTAGTAAATCAGGTGGTACTAAAGGGCAATAATTGAACAAAAGACCAGAGTCTTAAAAGAAAAATCCAACAAAAATGAACTTAATTAATTGTTCTTTTAATATCTGAAGAGAAACGTTCAGAGTGCGGTCTAGCGTGTGCAACAGAGGATGTTCCTGTTTTCACATCCAGTCTGTTCACTTTCTTTTGTCGCTGATTGGTAGAAAGTTACAATCCTGGATATAAAAAGGAACGTCCTCTGTTGCACATGGTAGACCGCACTCTGAATGTTTCTCTTCAGATATTTAAAGAACAAAGGATAAACAATTACTCAAGCAAAAGCATGTTCTCTTGGTAAGCCGTAGTAATGAGGAATATTGCTGAAAGTCTGATGGAAAAACAGCTCTACTGACACCATTTTACTTAGAGAGGAACGACTAACATGACAGCAAGAAGGCAGATCTTCATAATATCTTCACATTCACATACAGCATTCTCTCTCGATATATCCGTAGCAGTCATTCATAAATGCATTGATTCGTCCACGGTGGGCAGAGCTTAATCGACCAGGAAGCACAGAGCGGGTGTGTGGGCGTTGCACATCACAGAAACATTGCTTGTTCTCGGTTAGGAAAGCGAAGATAATGGAGTAACTTATATATATATATATATATATATATATATATATATATCGATTTGTTTTTGTAAAATTTACTCATACAAGTTAAGGATAAACAATTACTCAAGCAAAAAGCCCGTTCTCTAGCTAAGCTGTAGTAATGAGGAATTCTGATTGAAAGTCTGACGGAAGAACAGCTCCACCAACACCATTTTACTTTAGAGAGGAGCGACTGACGGCAAGAAGGCAGATCTTCATAATGTCTTTGCATTCACATTCGGCATCCTCGATATATCTGTAGCAGCCATCCATAAACGCATTGATTCTTTTGCAGTAGGTGGAGATTAATCAGCCAGAAAGCAGAGAGCGGGTGCGTAGGCGTTGCACATCACAGAAACATCGCTCGTTCTCGTTTACGAAAGCGAAGATAACGAAGTAACTTATACTGATCTATTTGTCTTCATATCATCTACTCATACAAGTTAAGTTCATTTTTGTTGGACTTCCCCTTTAAATGACCAGTGAGGCAGTGTCTGCCTAGCATAATTGGAGCAATTAAGGTCACATTGCTAGTAAAATCCATTTGGTTAAACTGCATGTCCCATAATAGTGACTCCAAGTCAGAAGAGATAATGGCTGTGTAAAAAATAAAAAACTCAAATTTGTCCTTTATCCTTACAATTTGTCTTTGTGCTAAAATTAACAGTTAGACTTTGAAACTGCTTCACAATATTCTATTAGAGTGATGAGGCATTGCTGTCACCAGACTCACTCAAAGGACATTGCTAACCCTAGGTAATAGGTAAATCTAAAAGTCCATTTCTTACCCATATACAATGCCTGCAATAGAGCACTTCCTCAAAGTCATTTCATTGCGTGTGAGTGTGCCAGTCTTGTCTGAGAAGATAAACTTGACCTGCACACACATCATTGTACAATGCAGTAAAAACTTATGAACAGTTTGCACTAATACTAACTTGTCCCAGCTCTTCATTAAGATTCGATGTCCTAGCCATAGCTGGAGTGTCTCTTGATGAATGGTACATATCCAAGTCATGTAATAAACAGCGTACCATAAGCAACACTTTTCGATCACCAAACAACAAAGACTATACCAGATTAATGAAGTAAGCTTGAATAAACTTGACAATCTGAAGCAACACAAACATACAGTGCTACACGATATCACCCAATTGAAGCAATGTGTATGTATAACCTCGATTGTAACAATCAAACTGATTGGTATAAGATTGTTGTAAACAACAATGAATGTCAAAAATGCTAAGAAAAAGTTTGGAGTATCATAGTCTAGCAAAAAACCCAGATTATGAACAAATATGCATAAATTATTTAGTAATACGTACCAGAAGCTGCCAAATACCAATGATCAGCCTTGTTCTTGTCTACATCACAAAATCAACATGAAATAGGAACTGTTTACCACTGTATTCATGATTAGCACTTATGGATTATAGTATTCTAATATCATGTACCCTACCGCTTCTAATGTTATTTGAGACTAAGTCTTTTTGAGGCTCTGAAAGTTCATTGAATCATAACTCTTTGAGGTCTTGATGCGATATTAGTCATTCTCAAATTTAACTATTTGTTTAATTATTCTTTCAATCTGATTCAATTCCCTAACCAGTTCAATGACACTCAGCACAATACTGCAGCAAAAGTGTTCTGCCAATTACTCACCACAGAAGCAGTATATCGCATGAGAAGTGGCATTGGCATTTCGGTATGAAAGTAGAACCCGTAGTTGAAATGAGAACTGACTCACTTCTTCACTGAGTTGCCACCTTGAGCTGTGGATTATTTTGACAATGTTTTGTGTGCTCACATGCAAAGGCAAAAGCATGGACACAACAATTTTTCAAGAGTAAAACTTTTGAAAGGAATACTGCTTGAGAAACATTAAAACCAGTAAGGTATTTACTATTAGATTTCCAAATCACTTAGCCTAGCTGGTAAACAAGAATAAAACCTCTGCCACATACATCCCAGTACTTATTTCTCAATTACTGGCAGGCTAGTCATCACTACAAGCCAACTTCAGTTACATAAGATTTACAATACATCGTTAGTAATACATTAAGCCATAGCACCATTTTAGAAGCAGTCATAATCTTGTAGCTATGTCCTTATGTATAATTGTATATGATATCAAAAAAAGTCTTGGTGCAGTTGCCATTACTAGAAGTGCAACCCATAACTACAGAAAACAGGCATACCATATTTGGCAAAAATATATAATTTCATGCGTTTGGGAAACATATTGCAGACCTGACATAAACTATGCAAGCTCAATCAGCAGCAAATCATCAATTCCTCAAAAAACAAAAACAACACCTTACTATAATTTAGGTTGCATGCGCTCACATGACTAAGATTTAAGTCTTAGAACCCTAGTCTTAGCACCTTAGTCATGTGAGCATCTGCAACCTAAATTCAGCAAAGATGAGACTGGACATTGTAAAGAAAACTGATAACACAATCACAAAATGACAAACAGACCACCAGGCATGCAGACACATGGCTCTTCTTCATTAGACAAAAAGTATAATAAAACATTCGGTCAAGCTTCAACAGTTAGTAAATGTTACATTGTAAGACTACTATAGTGTTAGGAGTATGACGTAGTATATACGGGACTACACAGCTCATTCTGACTGAGTGCCAGCAGCGTGTAGTCTACTTAATCTTGGGATGTTGCATTCTAAGGTTGTGTTTATAACTTCGTTGACTTGATACATGGTGTCAGGAGTCTAGAAACCCACTAATGATGTCTAGTGATGAATATAATCGTAAGCTGGCATCTGCGAAGGCGACAGACACTGCCTCAGCAATAGATGTAAGTCAACCGGCGATGAGAAGTGGTTTTATGCAAAGCGTCGTACCTTTGCCCCAACCTTTAGTTATCAAAGAAGGAGACATGAAGGAAAGCTGGCGGCAATGGCGACAAATTTGGGATTCATACGAAACTATATCGAGATTAAAAGAGCAGCCTCGCGAACTTAGATTAGCAACATTCATAACGTGTATTGGAGAAGACACCCTAGAGATTTTCAATAGCTTATTTGGTGATGCCAAAGCAACTCATGGCGACATGGACTTTGTTCTTCAAACATTGAAGACTCATTTTATGAGATTAGTTAATGTTACTTATGAACGGTATGTATTTAATCAGCATAACCAGCAAGACAGCAAGACCTTTGAAATGTACCTAACAGTCTTACAACAATTAGTAAGAACGTTTAACTAACGAGAAATGACGAATGAGTTATTACGAGACAGATTAGTATGTGGAATTAAGGAAGATTCAATTCGAAAGGTGTTGCAAAAGCGAAATTTGACATTGCTTGAGGCTATCAACATTTGCAAGTCCGCTGAAATTGCGTCAACTGAGTTGAAGTCAATGGTGGATTTAGAAAAGCAAGAGTCAAAAGTGCATGCTATTAGAAAAAAAGCTACAGAAAGTAAGCCACAAGGAAGCAGTCAAGGTATTAAACAAACAGACGAGAAAAAGAGTCAGTGCAGCTATTGTGGACAAGTGCATCGCAAGGGATGAAGTCAATGCTCTGCATATGGACAGAAGTGCCAGTTTTGCAATAGTTCAGAGTCCCATCCCAGCACCTTTGCATTACTTTGCATTTCTTAGTAGGAGAAATAAGCAAGAAATCACCAGCGTAAGCCAGACACCTCAAAAACATGTTGCCAATCTTGGCACCAACACCAGAATCTCTGAGATCCCCCAATAAATCGTCCATGTAAACAATGAACAAACATTGAGATAAAACGCTACCTTGACGAACACCATTACAGACATTAAAGAGTTCTGAAAGACTGCTATCCCACTTTATCTACATAGATTGCGCAGCGTACCAATTGGCAAGTATCTTTACAAGATAAACTGGTGTTCCAAGTCGTAATAGTTTACTGAACAATTCATAATGCGACACTCTGTCGTATGCTTTTGAAAAATCCAATGCGCAAGTATAAACATACCTATTACCCCTTGACAGGTAATAGTCAATAGTCTGTCTGAAACATACGAACAATCCGAACAGCTGTGTCCCTTCTTAAAACCAAATTGTTCATTACCTGAATTTCAAAGACCCTGAAGTCTGTAAAGAAGAATGTGCTCAAAAGCTTTCGATACAACAGAAGATACCGCAATGCATCTGTAATTGTCAGGATTATCAGTATTTCCCCTCTTGTCTTTGACAATCGGTACGATGTAGGACCTCAAGAACTGACTAGGTACAAAGGAATGTCTCAGAAAAGCCGTGAAAGCCATGCTCATGTATATAGACAGAATAGGACCACCATATCTCAAGTGTTCAGACATTATATCATCAGGACCTGGTCATTTATTGACTCTCAGACGCCCAAAGGCATTCTCTACTTCAATGGGACGAACGTCCACCGACCACCATGGTATTCGCAACTCACCCATATGACTACCTAGTGTTTCCTCAAATACCATGCAATCATCTTTCACACTCTCACACAACTCGTTGTTAACAATAGCATTGAAATGATCCTTCCATACTCTCAGAATGTCCTCTGCAGACGATGCCTCAGCAATTCTCATCGATGGTTTTGACTTACTATGATGTAAACCACCATGAAATTTACTCCAAAATCTTGAATGGTGCCCTTCTTCAATATGTTTAGACAACTTCTCACAAAACATTTGCCTCTCTCTTAATTTTGTTCTCTTCAATTTCGACTTGAATAATCTTCTCAAACTATTCATGGCATCAAACAGCTCACCACAGCATGGTTTACCTGCAGATCACCATAATTTACAACTTGCTCTAGCAGTGCCTTTCAACTCTTTAAGTTCAGAGTCCCATCCCAACACCTTTGCATTACTTTGTCTTCCTATTCATTACTTAAAATTACTTTGCATGAATCCCTACCAAGGCAGTTGACGCCATATTTAGGAAAGATATTCGACGGGGACTTGGTCTTCGATGAAGAGACTCACTGTATGAGCGCATAGGTAATTGGATGGTCAATGCGTCAGTGAAGATTCGAACAGTACAAGCTTTATCATTGAAACGGTCACTTAACTCTAGAAATGACCTAGTTAGAGGACTATCGTGGAGAGTCTATAGAGATACGTTGCCCTTTGTAGATGTGCATACTAATATTTTTTGCCATCTCGCTGAAGGAATTACGTTCTCTGTTATATACTTAGCTGTCTGTTTGTTTTTGAGGTGTCTATGTGTATGTGTGTGTTTGTACGTATATTTCTCTCATTTGTGAGAGGCTATACCTGCTGGTACAAAGTGAAATATATTATGTCGTGCTCAACCAGATCAGTCTGGTTTGCAAAGTCTATTACAAGTACCAGTACTTAGACCATCATGGCTGTCTAGAAAGAAGACATGACTTTACGAAGGATCCGAGTAGATCCCAGAAGCACTGTTTTCTGTAAGTGCTGCAGGTTGTGATGACCTGGAATAATGTCCAGCCACTGTGCAATACCTGCGTGCACTGTGCCCAGAGCTCCCAAGACCACCGGAACCACCAGTGTTCGACAATGCCACATGCGGCTTATCTCCACTCGCAAGTTGCTGTACTTCGCCATCTTCTCAGCATGTTTCTTGCCAATGTTGCCATCAGCAGGACAGCTGATATCAATAAGAAGACAAATGTTTGTCTTCCTATTTCTGAGACAGATGTCTGGACGATTGGCTTTGATCTTCCTGGCAGTGGGGATGATGGTATCCCACATCATAGTAATGTCATCCGTCTCCACAAGCCTATCAGGATGATGCCGTACCATCTGCTCTCCACTGGAACCCCAAAATGACGACAAACATCCCAGTGAATGATGGAGGCCACCTGATTGTGTCGATCAGTGTAGTCCGTCGGTGCCAAAGCACTACAACCTGCCACAATATGGTCGACTGTTTCCAGGCCTACACTGCACATGTGGCAAGTGGGACTGACATCACGATGTAGAATCTTGCGCTCATAGTACCGAGTCCGAAGAGCTTGGTCTTGAGCAGCAACAACCAGTCCGTCAGTTGCAGCAGGAAGATTTGCTGCCTTTAGCCATCCGTAGGTCTCTTTCATGTCCACAGGCGGTTGCTCGGTGAGATGGCGATACTGCCCGTGCATAGGCTTCTCGCTCCAGGACCGCACACGAAGAGAACTGCAACACGTATGGTAATGTCTCGCATCTGTTTCAGGCACTTGCTTGAAGCCACCTTCAACCGAGATGGATGCGTTCCTGTGTAAGTTCTGCGACTTGTCGTCTGAAGCAAGACTCCTCCGCAGCTGTGCAGTAAAGCAACAAGCCATGCGCTTGATCGAGTGTGAAGATTTTACAGAGTCACACTCCCGTATCATCTGCATGAAAGGATCAGAACTGTCAGCAAGGTAGCAGTTTAACCTCACAATACAAGATTGATATGTCGACTCAATCTGTTGTAACCCCCTACCCCCATCACTGCAAGGAGCGTACAGTCGGTCAACGTCTGCAGAAGGATGGTGGACACTGTGCATAGAGAGGAGCTTTCTGGTCCGTCGATCGAACAGCTGCAGGTCTGTGCACGCCCGATGAGTGATGCCAAACTGTAAGTGAGAACTAGTAGTGCAAACCCATTGATGGCTAGAGTCTTGTTCCGACCATACAACTCAGTCTGGAGAACCACCTTCACCGTGCGCAAGTACTCACGACGGAGTCTCTCCCGCATCATGCTGTGCTGAATACTGTTACTCTCATCGACACCCAAGTATCAAATTAATCGGAGTCAAGTCAAATTTTGAAAGTCAGCGAACAAATTCCATCTAAACTGTATGCAACAATGTCTGTTGAGGACAAGAGGTAAGATTTCAACTAGACATGGGCGCCTCATGTAATGTGATTAGCCAGTCATATTTGCCTTCTCAAGTCCCAATACAAGTCACGTGGCAATCACTAATGTTATTTGATGCTTCTAAAGTGCAACCGGTGGGCAAATGTACTGTTCGTCTTCTCAATCCTGAGAATGGTCATAAATACAGGGGAGAGTTCGTTGTGGTAGAGAGAGGTTTGACCTCTTTGTTAGGAGCAAAAAGTATATACAGCAGATGAAACTCATGAACCTTCAACGTGAAAACATCCTTCAGGCATCTGTGGAGATTGGTCACCCACCAGGTGGACAGCGTGCAGCTCAACCGCTGACGTTGGATCAGGTCGTACAGCAATATAGTAACGATTTTGATGATAAGTTGGGACAACTGGAAGGACGACTGCATCTGGATATTGATCTTACGGTGACTCCGGTGCAACTACCGGTCAGGCGTATCCCCGTGTCTGTTAAAGATGAGTTGATTACGGAACTTGACCAGCTGGATCGAGATAAACTTATTGGATTTTGGCACGCAGTCCTGGGTAAAGAAACAAGCAATCTCACAACCTTTGGCACTCCAATAGATCACTATAAATGGAAACGAATGCCGTTTGGGATATCTCCGGCACCGGAGGTATTCCAAAGAAGATTAAATCAAGCACAGGAAGGACTGAATGATATCTATGTTATTGCCAACGACATACTGGTTACGAGCGGAGGTTCCACTCTTGAATAGGCGAGAACAAATCACAACCGGAATCTACTCGCTTTACTGAAGTGTTGTAGAGATAAAGGTATTAAGTTAAATAAAAAGAAATTTCGATTGAGAGAACCGCAAGTGACATATATGGGCCATATTCTTACAGAAAACGAGCTGAAACCTGATCCAGAAAAAGCTAATGCAATTCTGCAAATGCCCAAACCTGAAATGTTGAAAGTGTTTGGCGGCTTCTTGGCATGATTACTTTAACTATTTATCAAGATATCTGCCGAAGCTTGCTGATACTTGTGAGCCAGTGAGAGAATTGACAAGTCTGAATAATGCATGGGAGTGGTCAGACAAATACGAATGGGCACTACGAGAAATCAAACAAGCTATAACTACAGCACCAGTTCTGAGATATTTCGACACAACAAAACCCACATTAATGCAGTGTGACGCATCTAGTTTGGGGTTGGGGGCCGTGCTTCTCCAAGACGGACAACCAATCTCGTATGCCAGTAGAGCGTTGACTGAGTGTGAAAGAGGATATGCTCAAATAGAAAGGAATTACTGGCGATAGTCTATGGAATGGAACAATTCGACCAATATACGTATGGACGACCAATGAAAGTACAATCTGATCATAAGCCTTTAGAAATCATTGTGCGCAAGTCACTTCAAACAGCTCCAAGAAGATTGCAGATAATGCTACTGCAGCTGCAAAGAGACGATCTCAAAGTAGTGTACAAGAAAGAAAAAGAAATGGTTTTGGCCAACACTCTTTCAAGAGCATATTTAACGATAGAGAGCAGGAGCAGTACAGTGAAGAATGGCCTTGAAATTCTGAACACGCAGTCAACATTCGAAAAGAAATTAGAACAAATTGCAGTTGTAGATTGTTACTTCATTACAACAAGCAAGTTACAAGAGATTCAGCGAGAATCAGCAATTGATGATACCTTGCAAGTGTTACAAAATGTTATTCATAACGGATCGCCAGAGAATAAGAAGAGACTGAAACCTTGTGTCCACCCGCATTTTCCCTTTAGAGACAAACTTGCCGTTGAAGATGGTGTGGTGTACCGAGGAAATCGCTGTATAATACCTCACTGTCTTAGACGATTTACATTAGGACGAATACATCAAGCACACATCGGAATTGGAGGATGTGTCAAAAGAGCCAAAGCTTCAGTCTTTTGGCCAGAAATTAATGCAGCGATTGCGGATTATGTCGGCAAATGTGAAGTCTGCAGAACATACGAAAGACGGCAACCCAAAGAAACACTTCTCTATCATGAGATACCGAAACTGCCATGGGCTAAGGTAGGCATAGACCTAATGAGCTTCCATAAGAAAAACTATCTTATTGTAGTAGATTACTTTAGCAGCTTCATAGAAGTGGATCCGCTAATTGACACTAGGTCAAAGATGGTTATATCAAAATTAAAGGCTCAGTTTGCCCGTCATGGAATTTCCCAGACGGTGGTGACAGATAACGGCCCTCAGTTCGTCGCTAGTGAATTTCAACAATTTGCTAAAAAGTGAGAATTCGGTCATATAACAACAAGTCCGTATCATTCCCAATGCAACAAATGGTGAAAGCCCTAGAGGCACAGGAAGACCCGTGGATGGCTTTGTTGGATCAACGAAATACACCACCACAAGGAACAACAAGTCCAGCTCAACATCTTTTTAGTAAAAGAACTAACGGGCTGTTGCCTATGAAGCCCAATCTACTTAAACCTCAAGTGGTCGATGGGATCTCCCAACAATTAACAGAAAGAAGCTCAAGCAAAATATTACAATCAAGGTGTTAAAGACCTCCTCCTTATCGTACCCGGAACTGTCGTTTGCATGGAACTATTGAAAGGAAAGAAACAGAGTTGGAAGAAAGCCGTGGTAATAAAGCAAACTAGAGAATGATCGTACAAAGTTCAAACAGAGGATGGTGGAGTATATAGGTGGAATCGACGACAATTGAAGATTACGAATGAGGCAATACTGAATGACCCGACTACGCCAGTGAATAATGACGACGTTGGCTTAGAACAAGTAGCAGCGGAATCCAGTGTCAACCTGCCACCACAAGACTGCCAACTTCAGGCAGAGTCTCAGGTCACTTTGAAGAGTCACACAACTAGTGACCAACAAGAGGAGACGCAGGATCCATCAGAACAGACAAGTTCTCAACCTAGCAGAGAAACAGAGGGCAGTACAGAGAGACTACAGAGATCAACTTGAAGTGGCCGCGTGGTGAAGAAACCAAATTATCTGCGTGACTATATTTGCGACAATGACAATGACGCGTAGATAGATAGATGTAAGTGTTGCTGGGTACTAGTAATTGTTAACTTTAAGAAAGGAGATGCTAGGAGTATGACGTAGTATATACGGGACTACTCAGCTCATTCTGACTGAGTGCCGGTAGCGTGTACTCTACTTAATTAATCTTGGGTGTTGTACGTTGGGTTCTAAGGTTGTGTTTATAATCTCATTGACTTGATACATATAGCACCTTGATCGTGCATTATATTTGACCATATGTAGAAGAATCCAACTTTTTAAAGAAAAGTGGCCACCATGCTAAAAAGTATAGCACATTGTCACTTACCCATCCAGTAAGTCCCAATGGCAGCACTGACCAGAGCCAAGACAATAAGCAGTATAAACAGTAACAAAATCTAAAAAACACATTAGTAAAACCAAATAGCAAAGTATACATTGGGTTCTGCCAAGGCTACCTGAAGATTGGTAGTTCTATCCATTCTTGACCGTTTTATTGGGGCTGCACTTGAGTTCTAACAATTGCACATCATCATCTTTGTGCAAAAATATACCTCTTAAACTTAAGCATTGAATAACCTGCATCACTTTTGAGTCATGTCCTGTGTACAGCACAACACCTGCACAAAAACAACATTCTACATTCAAATAGAGTCTTGCCAAAATTGCTAAAGAAACCAAAGCTAATTTATGTACAAGAAGCAGTTGTATACAGTTTTGATTTTAAACAGCTAAGTGTGAGTCATTTTAGTAGTCACCATACATGATCAAAATTGACTCAAGAGCGCATGTCAAAATTGTCGTGTCCTCCCAAAGGATTGGCATCTGCTAGGCTGCTCATAGCAGGGCAGATATTACTACAACACGAGGCTGCCGTTTGGTTTGTGGTCGTACTCATTTATAGTTAAGCAAAAGACAGACGTTGTATAGTGGATCATCCATGTCAAGTTCAGTACCCAACATGTCATTCATTACCTGGACGATTTCTTGACAGTACCTGCCAAGAGAGAAGTGAGCCAAGACACCACCCTGGGTGGTGCTCCAGCATCTGGGTATAGAGTGGGCACCCGAGAAGGTGGAAGGACCAACCCAAATTTGACTTTCTTAGGAATAGAGATTGACTCACACGATACGGTGCTACGTCTTCTGCAGTCAAATTGGGAAGATCTCAAAGCTGAGTTGCAGCAGTGGTACTTAAATATAGAAGTGCACAAGCACCAGCTACTCTTGCTGATCGTCAAACTCTCCTTTGCAAAAAGGTCCTACTGGCAGGTCAAATATTAGAAGACTAATTGATTTATTAACAACAATGAGAAGACTCAGCTATCGGGTTAACTTGTCACATAAAACTCAAGCAGACATTGAGTAGTGGCAACGCATACTCCCGTATTGGTTTGGGAAGTCATACTTTACTGTTTGTGGCAGCCAACTATGCTGTGTTACCGACACATGAGGTCACATAGCTTTGAGACTTGAAACAGACAGTGGCTGTGCAGGCACTGGCTAGAGCAACAACGGTAAAAGTCATTTTCGATCACGTAAAAAAAACGGAAGCTATTGTTGTTGCAGTAGCTACTTGGGGGTCTAAATGGAGCAGAAAACGCTTACTTTTCTACTGCAACACATGCTGTAGTCGATATTTGGCAAAAAAAGACTATCAAGAACCAACCCCTCACGCAGTTTGTAAGCTTGATGCGTGCTATAGCAGCTAAACAGAACTTTAATATTTCAGTATCACATAATCACGGTGTAAAATAATACCTTGGCTAATGAAATGTCTCGTGGACAGGCAGAAAAGTTCAAGGACCTAGTGCCACTGGCAGACCCAGAACCAACACCATTACCAACCAATTAGGAATCACTCCAGACTGTGACATTTGGAGATTTCAACGTGCATCAGTAGCCCCGTTGATACTAGCGACATATTCTACAAATATAAAACAACTTACCATTTTTTGCCAACGCTTGAGGATACCTCCCATGACAGCTTCAGAGTCAACTTTGTCAAAATTCGCAGAGCTCAAAGCAAGATCAGTTGAAGCCGAGTGTCCTTATTATATCTGCAACTAGCTGAGTAGCCCGTTCTTTGCACAGGATTATTAGATTATTAAGATCCCATTGAAGACAAACAAACTATTTACCGAGTGTCCCGTTCCCGAGAAATTAGCAGCAAATTTCCAGTCTATAATTATATATACAGGCAGCAGAAACTTGTGGCAGCCGTTCAACGAGCGTACACAAGCAAACGAATGTAGGCATACTTTGTAAAGACTTGGATATAGTGAAAAATACCTTGCTCTTATCAATGTCGCCGGTAATAAACGATATGCTCTGTGTACCCTGTCCAAGGTCAGGAATGGAAAGTTTACTATTGGAAGACATCTGATACGTTGTTCTAGAGAAATTCGCACGTGAATGCAGGTGGGTTCAATTGACAAGAAATGGCATCGTCCCAAGAGAACTCTGAAAAACGCCGACACCCTCACTGTAGAGTTTGATTGATTAGGCGTGCGAGAGCAAAATTTGGTGGCACTGCAACTCACCATTATGGACATACACGGGTAGATAGAAACATACAGACGCACCAACAGACAGGCAGACAGCTCGCCTTTATACGTGTATATTAATATAGATGTGTCACTTTCACATCCAGACAGGTTATCCCAACCCTCTCCAAGCAACGTACTGCTTGCAGCTGGTTCTCCGTGTTATGTGGAGATTGCAAGACTTTGCACAAGAGGCCACTTCAATGCCCAATCACATATCCAATCCTCCAGAGTTTGAAGACATCACTATGCTTATGACAAAAGTAGCTGTGCCAGAGAGACAAGTTAATGTATTAGGCAGCATTCACAACCGCTTTCTTCAAATTCATGTGGGTCTCAAAAATTTACAGCAGCAAGTGACACTCCGTTTGATGAGCAAACATTTTGCAGTAAAGACATTCAGTTTAACTTATTAAGAATGTTTGGTCTTACAACAAGAATGCTGCTAATAGAGGAAGTAGCCAATTAACAAGGTCACTAAACAGTCTGCTGTCTTTACATTAACTCACAGTTGCTCTTGTTTCGCAAGTAGTTGCTTGATATTTCTGACTCCTCTTCTCGTTCTGCTTCGTCTTGATAGCCTGCAACTTCCTCAAATGTTACCTAATGTCTTTGTATTGTAGTATAACCTCTAAAATGTATAGTTAATGGGATATCACTTAACATTTGAGTGTGGTAAACAAATACAGCTGCATCATTAGTCACTTCCGAGCACAAAGTCAACGCAAACAGAGAGTAGTATGCCTTGTTACTAAAATGAAGGAGCAACTAGGTTGGTGTGGACACCAAACTTCTTTGTCATATAATTGTTATTCTTGACACCCAAACATGGCAAAGAAAACCTAACATTCAAACTTCTGAGCAAGAAAGTGAAGACGAGAACGTTGATGATAATGCAGAGGTTAGAGAAGCTGTAAAAAATCTTGCTGTTCGTTTTGCCAAACCACTAGAAAGCAAAGAGGTTAATATTCCTGCTCTTCATGTTGAGGAGGTAGTCAGTTATGCTAGAAAATATCTGCACATCAGCAAGGTGTGCTTTGAGTGTGTGTGGTACATACTTCACACTTGTTCAGACATAGTATTAGTCTCCCCTTTACTACCACACATGTTGAAAGGATGTTTTTGTCGCTGAAACTGATCAAGACAAACCGGCGCACCAGCATGAGCAACACCACTTTGTCTGACCTTATGGAAGGATACCATGAAGAACCACCACTTGAAGACTTTCACGCTGACGCCGCTATTCAGCTGTGGTGGGAAGGATGCAAGATCAACAGCTGTCCTAATCAAGGTTTCAGAAAGCAATACAGAGCAAAAGAACCGGGGACTTGGCCCAAGACTATAGCACTAGCAGCTTTAGTTTAGATGACTGGGACTTGTGGCAAAATCCTCTAAGTCCACTTCTACAAATAGTTTTACAGAAGGGTCTGACTGAATACAATTTGCACATTATTGTGCTATGTTTCCCTGTTAATGTTCTGCTATTGTCTGACATAATTATAGTGAACTTTCAAGTTTGTCTTTTGAAGTTCCATAATTTTTTCACTTTATTGTAACGCAATAAATGATTGCCTTGTAGGAATGTTGTCTCAAAGTTGTTCTGGTTATTGTCATGCTTTGTATATATGTCAAATAATAGAAATAAAGTGTTTGAGGGCTCAAAATTTGATAGAATGGGCGTGGGTTAAATGGGCGATGGTTAAATGGGCGTGGGTTAAATGAGCGTGGCTTGGGCAGACATGCTTGTCTGGACAAAAAATTTCTTATATTCCGCTCTGCATGACCAACAGGCATCAGAATTTTGGGGCAACGCTTTCAGACTGCCTCTTGGTTATTTTCGCAACAGATATAGCTATATGAAGTAGCAGAGGATCACAACATGCATGGAGGCAACTTATTGATCAGCTGTTGTTTGTGCAGAACATTTGATATTGAACGCTGTTATTAAACGTCACGCAACCTAGGCTTTCCTTACAAAGAACAAACTTTTCTCCCATATGTACGCCAAAAAGTTTTTTCATCAATTTCATATGTTTCTCCTAACATAATGAACATTCCATTGCCATACAGCTGAAGCATGAATTTGGGTCTTCCTTTAAATCTGTGCATTTTACCGCAACTTGCAAATGACTGGTGGAATCACATCCAGTAAATGCATACAAACTGATGAGAGTTTGGGAAATATTATTGTGCACGTGTACACGGAAATTGTGAGGCGAGAGTGTACCCTGTAATGGTGACATCTGTGTCGAGTAAAGGATCCAGGACACTATAGTGGCATGCACTGTGTTTGTGGCATGCCTTGCATGAAGTGACAATTGAGTGTCTGCTTCTTCTTGTGTAGACTATAATTCACAAGCGTTAACCGACTACTACATACTCCAGCATTGAGTTCCATGCACTTGTCACATCCAGATGCATGGCATTTTGAAAAGTTTGATGCAAACTCGGGACTTAACAGTAAGTGTATCTGTACTATTTTGGTGGTACTTCTAGCGATATCAGTTCTAATATAACCTAAAATGCTGAGGGCACTTCCATTACTATACACCTGACACTACAGCTATACTCTTCCAGTCTGTCTACTTACGTAAATGACCTCATTTCTAGATGCTGAGTGCATGCGTTTTCAATCAGTAAATTTACATGACGCTACTATGTACATCCAGTCTGTTTACGCTTCCATTACATCATTTTAATAACGTATATTTTGTTCTGTGCTAGAATCTGATGTTTCCACGCACTTCTACTAAAACTACTCTGTAAACGCTTCATTACATCAGTGTTGTGGAACATACCCGACTAGTGATTTCCTATATAACACTGACATCGCTTCAAGTTCCTAATCGAACTTACTAATTATATGTTACATTTTTTACACAAACAACTAATTATCACACAATGAAAACGGAAAAGAATCGCTACTACAGCGCAACATGGCCTTGGAGTAAGGATCCTTACGTGTTGGAAGGTTTAGTAATTTTCTACATCAGGCAGACGTCCCTTCATGTTTCTAATGGAAGTTACTAATTAAATATTACATTTTGTTACACGAACAACTGTCTCATGCAATGAACACTGAAAGAGTTGCTACTACCGCGCAACATGGCCTTGTAGTACGAATCCTAAGTGGACAATTGAAAAGTCTTCAAATCTCTAACTTGGGACACAAATCTTAAAGGCAACATTCGTATTTCTCTTTAATGTGAGTCTACCATCATTTTAAAAGTAAAGAATTAAAGTTTAACAAGGGGTGCAAAGATGGTCATGTTTTAGAAGGTTTTTCAGGTTTCATAGACTATTGATTGTAGAAATCATCAAGAAGTGGGTGGTAATTGTATATTTGTTTATGTGCAGTGTCAATTATTTTTGTTATGGAAAGTATTTGTTCTTGTTATAAAGGAAGCAATCACTTAAAGACAACGTTTTTGTAGTACATGTACAACATATTGCGAAGGAAGCATAATTTAAATGGCTCACTGGTTTACTGTCTGAAGAGGTCATCACCACTGAATTACTTGTCAAGGGTTTTACTGTTTGCAGTTGGGTTAAGGGACAAGTTGGTTTACGAAATCCAGATGTTGATTCCACTCCACATTTGAAGTTCATCCCAGCCTCACGCATGCAGCAGATTTTCACATTTATTGGTTTACCAACTATACACATGAAGCCCGCTAGCTTGAACACTTCATGTATAGAACCCACTCCCACTGTACGTGTGAAGGCTACGTGACATGTTGAACTTACACCAGTCAAACTACCTTTGTGACAACACATTGACTTTGATTTTACTTGTTAGAATACAGTATGCTATTGAAGGCTATGGGTGTGGCAGATGAAACTATTCCAAGGTTATTTATGAGAGGTAATCCAATGGCATTTCTCAAGGGAGTTTGTGAAGGATGTGATGAAATTTTGAAACAGAATCCCATTAACTTCAGGAATAAAATTCAAACTTGAGTTGAATGTCACACTGTATATGGACAGAAACAATGGGTGAGAGAGACTATATAACTCTAACTTTGAAAGTGCACAACTCAACATTTTTGAACACACAAGATTAATGACACTCTGACCAAGACATTTCCTAACATCATAAAAGAGATGGAGTGTTACACTTGAGCCGGTTCTGGTTGGACACTTGAATGAGTTGAGTTTCTCCAACCTACATATTGGTAACTGTAAACTTTTTTGTGGAAAGATGTACATTCGACAAGAATGCACGTGACTGCATGAAAGCAGAAGAGTGGGAGGGCAACATCTATCGATTGAACTGACCAATACCACTTAAGGGCGTGTAAAGGGCAAACAGGACCCCTGTTGGGGCTAGCACTAGGTTGCAGTCATGATGGTATGGATCTGACTTGGACACATCATAATTGGAGCACCACCAGATCCTCCTTAAGAACCCTAACAACTCTTGATATGCAAAGCCTTATCAAACCACCTGTGTAATACATACGCCGCCGTTACCCTAACTATAGAAAATCCAGGAACTTGCGGTTTCAAACGATACCAAGATTGTCACCGTCTGCCCTATTGCGCAGAAGTTATTACAGATTTTCAAAGCGCAAAGTCAATGCGAACAGAGAGTAAATCATATTCACCTTTTCTGTACAGGTACTTAGTGTGCTGACAGAATAGTTTGCAAAAGGGGTTCCTTGAAAGACACCGTTTAGGATCTTTCCAGAATGACTGGAAATTTCAAAGAAACAGCAGTCACTGCTATGGCTTCAACAAGTTTGACAATGACAACTATTTAACACAAACATTTCAATTCTAGTATGCAGCACGCGTGTTTGCGGGTTCCCACACTCTCACCTACAGTCCCTGTGTCAGAACCATTACCCAACCTTCATCGGGTACATCCTGACTGCATACTCAGAAAGAAAAATTCACAAATCAGAACGTTTGATTACCGTCTTGGAGACACTGTTTCTACCAATTCATGTCCTCACATTTGGTACTGTGCTAGGCACATTCTAGGTGAAAATTGGTATTTTACGGCAACTCGAATCTCAGTAACCCGTCTCACCACTTCGCACAAAAGTTTACTGTCTATGACCCCATACGTGTGAACTTTGAAAATCTGTAATATCTCTGCTGTTTCTTGGACCTTTGCGATGATATCGTTAGAAACCACCAGGTCTGGCATCTGTTTATTAAATTATTTAAGCCCTTCCTACAAAGGAAACCAAAAATAACACTTTTGCATATCAAGGACATATTAGCCAAGTAGAAATGGTTATTATCCAATTATCCTGTGAGATCAACAGATCATCAACTGGAACCAGGTAAGATAATTGGTGTAACATGCTCTAATGAGCACACCTGGTGTGACCTCTACCTCATACTCACTTCCCAGTTCAGGCTTACGGGCAAGTAGAAAGATAGATGTACGGTAAGAAAACATACTCTCTGATAGTGCAAATAGTCTGACTCGTGAGTGTCTGGATCATGCCATTTGGGTGTAACCATTCGAGTAACCAATGTCCGGCCAACACAACATATATATGGCTGGACATGGACTTGTTTTGACCGGACAATGTCCGGTGTCCGGGCGTTATATTCCCCTCTGATAAGTTATGGATGGAAACCTGTTTCTGAAGATCAGACATCAGCAGCTATGCAATAGTCACATCAGTTGCCGGCTCCTGAAGCGCTAGTGGAATTCATTTCATGTTCTTGCAGCAGTAACTGTGCTCTGGGCGCTGCTCCTGTTAATGCAATGGACGTATCCAGTGCACTGACGCTTCTAGGTGCTCCCAAGAGCTATAGGTTGTAACAAACAGGCAGACTGTGAAATATGCGATACCGATGTCATGTAAAGCAGTGATGATGACTCGATCTTGATGAAATTTTCTTTCAGTCTTAGACATTCTAAAGTTAGAATTGTTGAAAGTAGCTCTTCTTAGTAGATTAGTAAAACTATAAAGTCAATTAGAATGATACTACTTTACTGATCACAACAGTTGCCTCGTATTAACCACCCGCATGAATATCGGCCGCATATCACATCAAGTCACTAGACTATTAAAGTGTTGTGTTTCAGATGATTTCTACTGCACATATAACAAATCAAGTACAGTAGAATATGTAGAAATGTTGTAATATAAAGTCTTCGATAAAAGAAGTGGTTAGATTACACAGAAAAGGTGTGTATGTCGCATGGTTGCCCCGGCAATGAGCTCATTTTGATTCTCCTATTTAGGACACTTTAATCAAAAGGCAACATTTGGATTTGCAATAAGCACCTTTCAGTTAGTACAAA
Source organism: Corticium candelabrum (assembly GCF_963422355.1). Lineage (NCBI taxonomy): Eukaryota > Metazoa > Porifera > Homoscleromorpha > Homosclerophorida > Plakinidae > Corticium > Corticium candelabrum. The sequence continues at coordinate 670,691 of NC_085098.1, read as the reverse complement.
TCCACTGAAAGATAAAAGTTGGACGAGGAGTGCAACTAGCCAAACCCTTCCCCCACATCCTTCCGACAGGATGTAGGTGGGAAGGGTCTGGCTACGCGAGACTAGGGTGCAACAACATGTTACAATTCTGAAGTTAGATCATAGACTACAAGAACAAAATGCCACTTATGTTACACACACCTTCTCTTCATAGCCTTGTCTTATACATGTAGTGGTAAATGTGGAAATACATGTGTTGTGCATGCAATGTTAATTTCCCCAACTATCCCTCAGATATTACCGGATCTAACACCTGGGAAGAAGAAATGGATCACTGTCACTTCCAGACCACATACCTGTCTACTCCAAACCACTTATTCACTCTGGACCACTAGCGATTCTAGACTACTGTAAATTCTAGACTACTGTAGAGACTAGATCACTGTATATTCTAGACCACTGCAAATTGTGGACTGCCTACACCCATGTAGTATGCAAAATGAGGTGTCCTAGATTATGTGCCCAAAGAGGGAAAGGGAGGGAAAGATATAGCCCTAAGACTTTTTAATATTGCTATTTTGTGATGATCGTATGCTTAATAAAAAGAGATGAGAGAGAGATGAGAGAGAGAGAGAGAGAGAGAGAGAGAGAGAGAGAGAGAGAGAGAGAGTGAGAGAGAGAGAGAGAGGGAGAGAGAGAGAGAGAGAGAGAGAGAGAGAGAGAGAGGGAGAGGGAGAGGGAGAGGGAGAGGGAGAGGGAGAGGGAGAGGGAGAGGGAGAGGGAGAGGGAGAGGGAGAGGGAGAGGGAGAGGGAGAGGGAGAGGGAGAGGGAGAGGGAGAGGGAGAGGGAGAGGGAGAGGGAGAGGGAGAGGGAGCGAGAGCAGTGACAATTGTAAACGACCTCTCATTCTGTAACAAGGTTCAAAATTTTTGTTTTGGATTCAGGACGAAGGAGTTCAGACTGCATGACATCCCCACCTTGGGGACATGAGAGGCACTTGCTGAGACTGGAGTCTGTCGGAAAGTTATGCATGTTGAAGCATTCTTTACACAATAATATTAGGGTATATGAAATGTCAACGTAAATACTCTGCACCAGCTACAAAAAGACATATGACAAAAGTTTGTATTTACATACAGATGTTCTTGAGCATACCAAATTAGCAATATTTTCCACATAATCAATGGTCGATTGATAAAACTGATCAGTTACTATTTCTGGTACTATATGTAGATTCAGAGCATGCACTACAAAATATCCCATCTGGTAGTCTATGTACAGGCCAATAGAACATGACAATAACACAATTAACTGAAAGCAGTTCAAATCAGCAACAGTTTATGAACATTTTTATGAAGGTTGAATCAAACCAGAATGTTGAATTATCTTGGATTTGCATACCATTATAGCTTGACCTAGTCAAAAGATTACTCGCAGCAAAAAGTAACATGCAGATTAGGTTACCCAACTAGAATTCTGACAATTAGCAGCAACAATAACTTTGTAATCGTTATTATTAAAATCAGCTTGTAAATGTTTCAGTACATGTACCTCCCTTACGACATGAAACTTGTGATCTACTGATAACATACTCTTAGCCTCATCAAGCAAGCTTTCTAGCTAGCATATTAAAATATGATGACAAAATCATCAGAGTTTCAGTGCCAGGTTTGTGGGCGGAAGTTCAACGCTATAAATATATTTTAGAATTAAAGCCATAAGTTGCTAGTCACAGCAGAAAACACTGAGATGAAAAGAATGACTTCTTCGTTCACAAACGTGATGATGATGATGATTGGAAATGGACAAAATTAAACATGGAAACCATTACTGCTACTTGTGTACTCGATCGAATTCTTCCTAATCGTAAACTAGATAACACACCAAACATTCTCGTAATATTAATTAAGTGTAATCACTGCAATACATAAATGTAATAATGTACAACTTCGAGGACTTTGCCATGTCTGGCTAGGTCAAAACTCAAAAAGCCATCAGAAATTAAGAAATCTCTAAATATCATGCCTATTGTGTTCCCCTAGTTTTTGGGAAAAGTCATAGCAATAAAACAGCACTCTTAGAATCAGTAGAAATTGAATAACTACCAGAAGTTCCTGCTAAATCAAGTTACACAGGCAGTACTTGCAATGATAGCAGCAAAACTACGTATTGGCACAATAAATATAACCTACAGTCAATAATGAGAAAAATAATGGGAATTTCTAGTTATACTTGACACGATACATAGTGACTGACCATAAATCCACTGAGTGTTCTTCAGTTGTGCACCTCTTAGAAGCAAGTTACTAGGACCAAGTGGAGCAGCACTAAATTTATAAATGATAGACACTCTGAATTTGCATAAAAGTATCTGGCAAATGCTATTAAGACATACGCCTGTTCCTTCAAGATGATGTTGCCAACAAATTCATATAATTTATTATTTGGATGTTCACAATTAATAGATCCCTGCATACATTCAGTCAAGAATATACACCACTCTATTTAAGTAGAATAAACTGTATCACCTGAAGAGACAGTATGTCACTTGTTGATGTCAAGTATTTTGTTTGTGCAAGACCCTTCAAATCACAAGGAAATCCTTATTTAGCTAAACACTGAAAGATAAATGACAAAATTTTCTAGACAACAAATGTTTATGGATGGTTTTAGCTGCATTGTTGATGTCAATGCCTCAAGCAGCTAGTATACAAAAATGTTCAATTTGCATCACAAAAACTGACATTGATTAAATTGACTTGCACTTTTAAGGACTTTCAGTTTCTAGCAATATTCACGTAATGTATAATTAAGCCACATTTCCACTAAGACTGTTTAGAAACTGCTTAATGAAGCCAAACTAGTAAAAAAATTAGCCAAACCACTGTCACATGCGGTGACTGCAAGACAAGACTATCACTAACATACTTGGTCCAAGTGAACATCCCTTGTGATCCATTGCAGTTGTGACATTTGCTCCCTCCAAAAACGGCCTTGACAGTTTGTCCCGAAAGTCACTCAATATTCGTAGAATCAATTTATCCGGTACACAAAATCAGCTCTATACAGTTTTTACTTCCTCTGACTGCTTCTATTTAAAAAAAAGGGAACTATTCTTGTAGAAGATGAGCCAATCTCACTACCTAGCCATTGCTGAATTTTGTGCGTCAAAGATAAATCAGTGGCTCGTGATCCCTCTGTAGAACAAACTCATATTAACATACATTGCGAAACTCTGAATGCTCCACACAACAATAGCTAAAAATTCCCTCTCAAACATGGAGTAGTTCTTGAGTTGACAACTTCTGGCTAGCAAATGCTACCTACTGAATATAAACGGCCCCTGCATTCCTGCAATAATACCACTCCTAGACCCACATTTCCGAAGCTTGTTAGGTCACCACTTTCTTAGTATGTCAGTCAACAATGCTGTGATTGCTGCATAATTGAGGATAGGCTCTCTGTAACGCTGTTGAATCCCAGAAACTATCTCAACTCCTTTGTCCCTAGTGGCGTTGTTTATCTGACTTTCACCACTCCATCAAAAGGTGGCGCCCAGACACCTTGGCATATTTCTTGCCTCAACAAGTTGACCCTCTGCAGACTGATACAGCATTCCTTTGGTTGAAGGGTAAGTACTGTTGCTGTTAGCCTCACATAATCTCCTCAAAGCAACAAGGTTTTCTTTCCAGGTAGCTGTGTGGAATAACACGTCATCCAAAGTTATCTGCTCTCGTCATATCTTTCAATACCCTTTCATGCACCGAGCCAGTGTTGATTCGGAATTAAGCATACCACAGGGCATTTTGAGAAATTCATATTGTCTATCAGGGGTGACTATGCCATTTTCCCAATTATCTTCCTCCGCCACAAGTATTTGCCAATAGCATTTAAACAAGTAAAATTGAGAGAAGCTGCCCTTGTTAAAGCGCTGAAATAGGTCACTCATGGGTGTGATGGGTCCACTACCATGATCTTGTTCAACTTGCATTAGTCAATACACACACTGTTGCTACCATCCTACTTGCACACAATCACTACTGGGAAAGCATAGCAAGTTTGATTCTTTAATAACCTTCATACACACAGCATATCTTCAGTGTCTCTCTGTAAGGCCTTTCTCATATTGATAGTGACTATGCGTAACTGGCAGTGTCAATACATAAGCTCGTTTACGCCCCTTTTCTACCTTGGCTCAGAAGCACTAGTGCAAAAAAAATAACATTTCTGAAGTCTCCTGCTCTTCTTCTTAATGTGTGCCTAGTTGAACCTCTAAAACCGTTTGGCCTATTTCTAAATGTATTTCTAATAAACGGCATATTTGTCTGACTAACTAACTAATTTTCTTCAGACGGGTTTTGTCATTCGACACGCTTTCTCCGACTGAACTGGTTACATTTCTTAGAAGCATTTTTCTTCGTTTTAACAATCGGTTCGAAAATACGAATATCAAGATTTTGTGTGAGCAGCTTGATTTTGTGTTCTCCTCCATTTTGGAAGCGGCGCTGTGCATGCTTCGGCACTCACAGGCACGTTTGTGCTTCTGTTGTTCTCAGTGATCCAGAAACATTTAGGATGCAATGATTTGTCTACCGATGCTGCGACAAGACAGCGTAGCAAGCACGACTTCTCTCTGCTGCGGTATATATCTACTAAAATGCACTACAAATTGTCCAGGACAAATGCAACTGACAAAAGCACACTTCATAAGCTCTCAAAAGATGTGATAGTTGGACTTTACTACGGTAACATCTAACGGTCTATGTAATGGCATAGCACTTCACACCTATCAAGAATCAAGTGCACCATACATTGTTAGGAAGAGACCACATTTCTGCGCTTGAGCAGTTGGCTGTCTTTTCGGTTTAAAATCAACTTAAGCTGATTTTCCTGTGTCTTCTTCAGGATTCTTTTCATCTAGGTCACGTTTCTAGTTGTAGTAGGGAAGTACATTGTGCTCAGTAGTTCTTGGATTCTAATTAACTTACTTGGCCATGGCCAAAGAAAAAGTCAATGAAGCTAAGCTATACTCTCCACAGTTGGCTAAAACTTTCAAGTCAGACACAATTAACATATGTCAACACCAACTGGAGAATTATGATCAAAACAAACAGTCACATAACATAAATGTGTCACGGCAATCCACTTGTGTACAATTAATTAGATAGATAAATATATTTCCTAGAAATCCTTAGGTTGGTATTTCCAAAGGTCCTTCTAATTTAGGTGATGTTCTTCATGCAAAAAGTGAATGACAAGATATAGAAACATTATAAATGTATTTTAGTAGGAATGGCTACACAAACAAGCAACAAGCAAACAAACAAGTGTGAACGGTTCAATACTGTACCAAATTGCGGGTGCCAGGACTAATACCCCCATTTACACAAGCACGTATAGCGAGCCGAGCCAAGCCGCGCCATACCAGCCCAGCATTCCAGCCCGCGTTTACACGACACACTCCGCGTGTAGAAGGAAGCCAATGCGTGTCACTTAACCTGCGTTAGTTACTTGAGCATGACATAGCTCGTGTTAGCTCACGTTAGCTCACGTTTGCAACGGAGAGAAGCCAAGCTGCTCACGTTTTTTCTTTATGGCTTTACAACAGTCATCTTGAGAATGAGTAGGACATATACCAGACGTCGTAAGTCTATCACCAGGCAACTGTTGCGCACATGCAGCAACGGAGTTCAAAAGCTAAACTTCTTGCTCATCTTGGTCGCTCCATAACTGGATAAGGCACAAAGTCTCCATCTCGCTCCACGCTATTTGTGCCATTTTCACACAGAAGTATTACGCGGCGGAAAGGGTTGTGGCTACGCGAGACTACCAATGAGCATGAGCAGCCGGTTTTCCAGTATGCTATGCATTACACGATGTACCTGAGCCAGCCCGGGCTGGTGCACTGGCCCGGCTAGAAATACCGATTCGAGCTAGCATGGCTTGACAAGGCTTGGCCGGCGTATAAGTGCTCGTGTAAACGAGGTATTACTCACACCCTGCTACAATTATCTGCAATGGTGAGTTAGTCATGACACCCCAATTTGGTACAGTATCAAACAATCCACACTTGTTTGTTTGCTTTTTGCTGGTTTGTGTAGCCATTCCTACTAACATACATTTATTATAACGATTTGTATCGTGCTGTATGATAAGACATTTGGCTTACACTGTATAGGTTGATTGGATGTTAGAATGATTAGAGGACACTCTAAATCTGTTATACCTGGTATGTCCACAAATTCCTAACAACTCAGAGATGAGGCCTTTTGCTACATCCTGCTGTTGCTCAGTCAATTAGTGTCCTAGTTGAGCATTCCCGGCTTGATAATTCCTCAGGAATAAGAGGTCTTCCTCATTTGTAGAGTCGTTGGCTTTAGTCTCATCCGTCTCCAAGACCAAGAGCAATATCACCTCTAATAGTGATTCCCGAGACTGTGTTTGCAAGACTCTTCTCTTCCTCTCGCTGATAAAATTTCTTCAGAATATTGGCGGTATATGTCTTTAACTACCCATTGATGTTTACTCTGCAATCAGGGTCTCCTAACATACAGTCAACTGTGTACAATCCCTGCCACACCATGAGCAATTTATTACTAATAATTACAGCTGTGTTTACACCCTTGCTTCCACAGCTATGAGCCTTCTAAAAACCACAATAGAATTGTCAAGAAGACACACGAATTTAGACGGTAATTTAAGAGCTACTTGTAAATCTATCTAAAATCGGACAAAGCATCTGCTGTTTCCTGTGACCCACAAAGTCCATAAATAGTCTGTAGCCATCGTACACTAACAAAAGTTGTCACATATGGGACATAAATGTCACTTATGGTTATACAATGTTAGGTTCTCATATAAAAGTCGTTAAGCCATGAAACAATTGACTTCTTGTTAGCAGTTAAGAACAGGTAAACTCTGTTGTTTTTTCCAACAAGCCTGCCAATCACAAACATGAATTACACTGTTCTGGCAAAACAATCTAATGAATGTTTCATGGATCTCATTGGTGGCTCATCCACTTGTCTCTGGTTACCATGTACAACAATGCAAATAAACTTGATGATTGGACCACATTAAGGACATGACACATTCTTGAGCTTTGACATAGTCACATATCTGCACACAGATCGCAGACATAAAGTCAGTTAACGTAAGCTACTTCCCAAGTCTTTGTGACTTCACAAAGTCCCATTTCTTATGACACACGGCTGAAACTACTAGCAGGCAGACGAATGAGTATCTTGCATGCATTTGCAAATGCCAAGAGCTTTGCTCTCTTGTTGTAATATACTTTGTGTCTGGACTGTGCCTTTCAAGCTCTTTCCTTGCAACTTGAACTGTCTCTTCAATCCTTTTTCAGAGCTAAAAACATACTGGTAAGTGGTTTTGACTTCATCACCCTCATCTTCCTTCATCCATAGATGGTTCAAGATCTTTAGGGGCCGTAAACTGTCCTCCTGTATAACAGTTCAAATGGAGAATACCCAGTGGATTCCTGAGGTACCTCGCAATAAGCACACAGCAATGCATTATATCGAAATTCCATTGGTGTGGCTGATCCTTGTACAAGCATTGAAGCATCTTCTTCAAGGTCCTGTTAAATTTCTCCACAAAGTCAATGCAAGCTGGATGGTAGGGCATCACGATCAATCGCTTGATGTTGAAAACGTTGGACACTTCTGCCATACAGTCTGATACAAACCGCATGCCCACATTACTCATCACCTCTTCTGACCCACCTGACTAAAAAAGTTTACGTATGCTTCCGCAACAGCATCTGTGCTAATTGACTTTAGAGGAAGTGCTTCGAGATACCGCGTAGCATAGTCAATGAGTGTCAAAACATACTTGTGACCTTCATCCGTAGGTGGATGCATTGCACCATATGATCCGTACGTGGATGCAGGTGGTGCATTACATAGCTATGCAATCAAGATAGAAGGTTGGTCTAAACTAAAGGCAAAGCTGGATATGAGAGAGCTAATATTAGCAGCAAATAGCCGGAAAACAGAGCACATACAATGGTCAAGTGAGAAACATTCTGTCAAAGAGCGCTAATGCTAGGAGCTTCGCTAACATCAAAATGCTAGAAGACACTCGCGAGACGTTGAGAAAATGTGCCCGCGGGTTATGAAACGAGCATGGATGCGCATGCAAGGCTGAAGGGACCAACTACACACATTTGTGCTCTTGCACTTATCACGTGATCTAATTATTGCTTATCACGTGATCTAATTATTGCTTATCACGTGATCATCATATGCAACCTGTTTTCACGCTGATATGTAGCACTCGCATGTTCAAACCTGGTTTTGTGTAAAAACGTAACCTATTTGGTGCCTTCGACCTGAGGAAAGGTGACGAGTTGGTTTGCGTGCAACCCAAAATCTGCTTCAACAAGATTATAAATCGCTCCCGTACATTTTCCATATTTGTAATGGTGACTATGCTCTGATATCCAGCTTTGCCTGTAGTTCAATCCAATCTTCCAACTTGATTGCATAGACCATGCAATCAAGTTTGTGGGGGCGTAACGCTAAACGACGAAGTGCACCTTTAAGCTGACTGGTAAGATTAGTGGAAACAAAGTCTTAGATTCCACTTACAGTTCTAGAATAACGTTCATTGTCCAGTACAGTACACCCTCGATTATCCGGACAAATTCTCTGTCCCCTGACTTTGTGCATTCCCGGATAATGCATCCCTGGATAAATGCATTAAAATAATATGTTTCACTTCTTACTAATAACGCTGTAGGTACACTTGTACAGCCTCTCACAAATGAGCGCATACATAACAGAGAACGTAATAAATTTAATAAATAGGCAGCTGTTGATGACTCTTCTAGTGACATGAATGTACAGTAAGTGTGGAAGCAGAGTGTGGTCTTGTACAGTGAAGGAAAATTAGTTGATATTTATCAACTTTTGATTATCCGAACACTCAATTATCCATACTCCTAACCTGTCTCTGGAGAAGTCCGGATAATTGAGGGTGTACTGTATTTTTTAAAAATCAAGTTACAAGAATGAGATACACAAAAATGCACAAAGCAGTGTTATCAAAGGAAAGACGTAAAGACATTACTCATACTTGTCGTATTTTCAGATTAGTTTCACCATCCAAGTTAGCTGTTTCAATGTAGCAAATAGCATTCGGTTCACTGCAACAAAACAGGTTTCAGCTGTCTGTACATATCTTGTACATTAAACAATGCACCACGTTAAATGCACATGCACATAATTCCTAATGTTGTAGCCATCTATAGTCTCATGCATTCAGCTTATGCTTCCTGCTGACTTCAGTAGACTGGTGTCATCATTTAACATGTGCCATATACCAAAAACAAAAAATAAATGATCTTGATGAAAACATCAAATACTCCTTCTGCTCACTGTTTTGTTCAGTCAAAGCAAATAAAAGAAAAATATAACATAGCAACAGCAACAAGTACAAAATGCCATGACAAATAACTCATTTCTACTTACACAAGTATGCTTACACATACAAATATAAACATACAAATTACACATAACTAACACAGAGTAAACACCTCGATGACAAAAGAAGCAAGTCTGCAGGAAAGAATTCACCACTGACAACTTTCACAATGTTGCCAACCTTTACCTAGAAACAATGTCATAACCGTCCAATCCCAACGTATCTACTGTAAACATGGTCACCTGTGCCCATTTCAACATTAGAAATGTACCATTCCACCATACTCGAACACAACGATCATTGATTTGATGATCTGCTTGGTGTCGCTTCTAACAAACAAGAAGCACTTCAAACAACCAAATCATCCAATTCTTGAAGGTAATCTTGCCCAATCCTCTACTATCTCCTTCAGAGCAGTGGCGAACAACACAATGAATAGTGGAAAAAGAGTATTCCAGCGACCAGTTGGAGATACCCCTGGAATTTGCTGACCAATTATAAAATCACTACAACTATAACAAAAGTTTCATCTTTTCACTCAAATTTACCTGCAGAATCGAAATGAACAGAAAGAAAACATTAGAGTATCGCTGAAACTGCTCAAAAAGAAATTTTGGCAAGAAGGTGACAAGGCTATACTTGGCAGTGCTAAAACAACAAAAAACACGACTATGTAAAAACTACTGCTATAAACATCCAGTCTTGCATTACATGCAGATTTAGCATATAAAACAAGCTATTTCTTGCAGTAAACAGTAGCTTATCAGCTTTATTGCTACTTACTGCAATTATATAATTACCACCTCACTATCCCGTTCTCTGCACAAGCAGATTTTTAGATTATTAGTTGTTAGTAAATTAATGTATCGATGTATGCATTCATGAAGTACATATCTCATTCACAGAATTTGCAGACACCGACAGAATTCTCATTAATTAAGTTAATTAATTTAACGTTGTATGGAAATTTATGTTGTTGCACGAGTATACTGTTCTAAGCATTATTATTAAAGGGGAAATCCAACAAAATGAACTTAACTTGTATGAGTAGATCTTATGAAGACACATCGATCGGTAAAAGTTACTCCCCTATCTTCACTTTCGTAACCGAGAACGAGTAATGTTTCTGTGATGTGTAACACCCCCGCACCCGCTCTTTGCTTCTTGGTCGACTGCAAACAAATCAATGGTTTATGGATGACTGCTACCTATATATCAAGAATGCCGAATGTGAATGCAAAGATATTATGAAGATCTGCCTTCTTGCCGTCAGTGGTTCCTCTCGAAAGTGAAATGGTGTCGGTAGAGCTATTTTTCAGTCAGACTTTTGAAGCAGAATTCCTCATTACTACGGCTTACCTACACAACGTGCTTTTGCTTGAGTATTTGTTTATCCTTGTTCTTTTAATATCCGAAGAGGACGTTCAGTGCACTGTCTGGCGTGTGCAACAGTGGACAATCTTATTTTCACAACCTCTGTAGCACACGCTAAACAGCACACTCTGAACATTTCTTTATGGATATTAAACAAATAAAACAAGTACTCCATCAAAAGCGTGTTCTCTAGGTAAGCCATAGCAATTAGGAATTTTGCTTCAAGACTGACAGAAAAACAGCTCTACAGACACCATTTTACTTTAGAGAAAAACCACTGACTGCAAGAAGGCAGATCTATTCACATTCGGCATGCTCGATATCCCTAGCAGTTGAATGTAAACACATTGATTCCATTTGCAGTGGGCGAAACTTAATCGAACAGGAAGCGGAGAGCGGGTACGTGGGCGTTGCACATCACAGAAACATTGCTTATAAAAGCGAAGATAGCAGAGTAACTTCTACTAATTGATTTGTTTTCGCAAGATCTACTCATGCAAGTCAAGTTCATTTTTGTTGGACTTCCCCTTTAAGTATATCTCGTTCACAAGCATGTTTACTGAAAAATTAATTTTTAGTAGCTGGACAGACGTCTCATGAAGAATTTTGTTCAGAGTTATATCGCGTTCAATGATATCCCGTTCTGAGATCGATCATCTCAACCTAGAATATATGCTGTTACAAATCCCGTTCTTTGCCCAGGCTGATTGCATTATGGTTGTTAGTTAATATCCCGTTGAAGACAAATTGAATTTAAAGACCCGGTTATATGCAAAAATATTTCGCCTTTTTTGACGTCCCAGCAATAAAAAAACATGCTCCATATGTACTGTCCGATATCATAAACAAGCAGTTTAAATTTGGTGTGGAAGTCTGATGGGCTGTTTCAGAGAAATTCACGCATGAGTGGAGGCGGGTTTGATTGGCCTAAAGACGTCACAGATCACAATCTGTTAAGATGGAGTCTAGCGCACATTCACACTGACGCACTTTTGCTCTAGATGCCGAAAGAAACTCGCCTGTGCATAGTTCTAAGCATTGTACAGTTTCTAAGACATTGAGAAAACGTTACCCCGTTTTCGAGATTTCTAGCGAGTCTCTTCTTGCTTGCAGGTGTGCTGTGACATCGACGGAGTGTGACAACAACAACGATCAAAACGTAATTGTATGCAAGACCTACATGAACAAGGCCTAGTTTGACAGTCCCTTCGTGTCGTCACTTCGAACACGTTGCTGGCGTTGCAGACAACAGTTTTATCGACTGTGGCAGCTCTTCGATGGGCGTACATGGGCAAATTTTCAAGACGCGGATATCCGCAAAAATAACTTGGCAATAAACAACACGCTCCGCACGTACTGTCCGAGGTCAGAGACAGGCATTATAAATTCGGTGGAGATCTGATGAGTCGTTCCAGAGATATTCGCGTGCGAGTGGCTCAGCAGGAAATCTGTCTTCCCGGGAGAAGTCCGAAGACAACAACAGTTTCACGTTTGACGTCCATCATTTCGGTGAGCGAGAGTCAAATTTGGTGGAGATCAGACTCGCTGCCCTGGAGATCCTCTCCTAAAGACAGATACACAGACAGATACACAGGTAGACAGCCCTCCTTTATGTCTACCTATCTACTGTATCTTTCTTTCTTTTTCCTTACTCAACAATGAGTTCACGAATGACATTCAGCAGTTGTTTACAATTTGTCTTTGATGAGCACGTTCATGTGCAAAGAGTCCAATTCTGGAACGACATACTCGATGACATATATTACAAACGTTCTTTGTACCAATAGTCAAGTTTTGTGGTGTCTAGTTGTGCATCTTTGTGTTTCTTCGTTGTATCCCCTACTGTATCTACTGACTGACCTACATACATACAAGTATGTGGCATCCGTATGTTTCAAAAGACATTAGTATTGTGTTATAGTCCAATGTCATGACTTGCAAGCCTAAAAGTGACAGCAAAGTACTACTGTACATGCATACATACATACATATTAATGTTGCCATGATATATAAATATATCAATACATTACAACCTGAGCTTTTTCAATTGCTTGACATGCAGACTACTTGCCTATCGACATGCCTAAATGGGTGTGACTGAACTCGGCACATGTACGAATGCACAGTCTATGTTTGCCAACATGGCAATTCCGAGTAAAGAAGACAAGCCTGCCACTTTCTGGCGCAAACAGTAAGCTTTGGAACTACTCTGGTTTGTGTTGACAGTGCCGGAAACATTTCTGACTGGATGAAGATTAGTGTTCCCTCAGAACAGCTCTTGAGTGCTGCAGGGAATCTTATTACAAACAAACAAAACCAATATAGTGCCAGCCAAAAATGTGGACAGACTGCTGTGTTTGCATGAAAACACTAACAAGTATAAGAGATGCTTTTAGTAGTTTCATTAGTGGCATCATTTTTAATATGAAAAGTAATAGTCTGTTTTATGTCTGTTTATGTCGTGATATAGTATGTCATGTCCTAAGAACTTTATTTCTTCTTGGGCACAGACATTTTTCTTTGTTTAGCATTACTCCTTCAGCTTGTAATCTATCCAAAACCGCCATCAGTTTTAGATCGTGTTCTTGGCAATCGACTCCTGAAACTAGAACGTCGTCCATTTCACACATGACTCCTTCTAGGCCTTCCACAATTTAAGGTATCACCTTTTGAAAATCTCAGACACCGAAGTGATAGTCCCCAGCCCACTAGCGAAAAGACGCTTCCTTGTAGAGTTTCATGCACTCATCACTACGGATAAGGTTTGACTGTTTGTAGCACTGTAGAATAATGTTAGATAGCGAACGATGTGTAAAAGTAGAAATCAAAGCGTCCCAACTGAGAGAACAAGGCACTTTTTGCGCTCGCGACAGTTCTCTAGAACAAAACTTACGTTGATTTGATGGCTTCTTTCACAATATCCTTTCCAATAATTTGCTATTTTGTGCTCGTGAATGATATATCATCAGTTAAAAAGCAAGAGAAATACCGTTAGAAGCCGATTAGCAGTCTATAGGTCCCATATGCATTTCCCGTATGCGAGTACCCTAGGAGGCCAAATACTTGCTTGTCTAACATATTGACGTACATAATTGACATTTTGATGCATGCTGAATCTTTCTGGTTGTTGATGCAGCCAAATGCTGACTTGTCCGGATGCTGACAGTCTAGACAACGTACCGGATGCATACCCAATCCTGACCTAACCAGATGCTGACCTAGCCGGGGGCCGATCGACCTAGGTAGAAAGCTGAAATAGGTATCCAGATATGCCAACGTAGACGGTTGACCTAGCCGGATACTGACAGCTGAGACGTAGCCGGATGCTGACGTTGCCGTATGTTGACATGAACTACACTAAAAGCAGATTTGTACTAGCTTTAGTTGTGTTACTTGCTCTCAATTTGCCGCTTGTGTAGAATTGTTGCTGTGTAGAATTGTCTAAAGTTTACTACTACTAGTACTTTCAGTATACAGTTTACTAGTTTGATCGATCTACCTATATGACCTTGCAAGCTGTACGGTACCAGCCACTATACTAATACCCAACACGTCTTCGTTTGTTACAATGTAAGTTACTAGGTGCTATTTAGCTGCAAATGAAATTTACGAATGCTAATCTAATGCTACAGATGTCCGGTCCCCTTCGTAAAACAGCTTGTATTGCTGCGAGCGAAGCAGATAACAGTCCCCGTACCAGAAGCATTCTTCCCGGTCTCGATTTGACAAAATGTCTGAAGTGTCAAACAGAAAAACCAAAACATAAAGACAGAAGAAAAATGGAGAAGATGACCCGTTGCCAACTTGATTGTGCTGCAGCTAGACTTCTCCATGCGGCAAATGTTCGCGACGACAAAAGAGTCTTGCTGGAGATTCAAGGTGCTGATCAGGGCCGTAGGGACTACCCGGGCAATATTGAAATTTGTACTTTCGTCTCTCGACAATTTCTTGAAACTTCCGGTTATGGTGTAGGTGATTAAATAATATCAATTTATTATTCATCTGGTAAAGGTCTGCGTCTGTTTCACTACATCACGGCTTGGTTTACAGAACGGACAGTCACTTCTTTTACGGGAACGTAAGCTTCACATCAGTGACCCAGATTAGGGGTCACTTTTAACCCGCTTTATTGTGCTAACGCGCGTTAGAGCGTCACACCCATTGGCGTGTGCTACGCCCGTTCACATTTTACGAGCTTGCTACGGCACTGCTGATGTACATGCCAAAGATGTAGTGTACCACAATTCGTGCTACAAAGATTATACATCACTTAAACGTTTGGAATTACTAATGAAAAAGCAGTTGGATGCCGAGACAATGGATAGTCCTCACAAGCAAGCGTTTGAACGACTAGCACAAGACGTTGAAAAAGATATTCTAAGAGAAATCCCTAATGTCATGTCTTTGTCCAGTTTATGTTCGACTTACCAAAATTACCTTGACGAACCAGGCACTTCGGCAACCGATTGTCATTCCACTGCCCGCAGAAACGTAATCAAGCTCAATATGTTTTTAGCAGTGCTGCACTATCGGGTATTCTTCTAGAATGTATTCAGCAAATGAAAGCTAGCGCATCTATGAATGTAGACGACTCTAATAACGATGACACTCCTCCGGATACTGCAGATGACTATCGCTTCTCCAATGATATCGCCGACAATACCTCTACGGTTTTTGCTGCAGCAACGATCTTGAGACAAGCAATTCTGGAAATGCCAAAAATGATGCGGTTTCCTCCCAATCCGTCTGATCTTCACGAAAGCAATTGTCAAATTCCTACTTCGTTGTACAACTTCTTGAGTTGATTAATTGAAGAAGACCAATCATCTGACCCTTTAATTACAGTAAGTCTCCACACAAAAGTGACGTCGCAATTGGATGCGATCCATTCATAGGAGAATTATTTCTATTGGGCAGGACTTAGTGTACAGCTGCAGTCGTGGTCGTCTCAAAATTCCAAAGCACGTACTGATACCACTTGCTATATGAAACAGCTGACCGGAAGTAGTCAAATTGTGACTACATTGAAACGGTCACGGTATTTCGGAAAGTCAGTTGACTGAGTGCGAGACTGCAATGGCAAAACTTCAAATTGATGAACAACATGACAAAAGAGTATTTATTCCATCAAACATAAAACCAGGAAATTATATAACTTTCTGTTGGTACAACAATGATTTTTGCGAAGAAACTCTCTCTGTCTGCCGGCGGTATGACTCATTGCTACAATGGAATTATAGTGCAGAGAGTAGTTCATGATCAAGAGTCAAGTGAAGAGAGGGAAAAACCTGTCAGTTTTTCAAATAGACATGTAAGCTTATTGTCTTGTGCATACTAGAAACGAAATCTCTACATGTTTCCTCACGCTCACCGTGCGCAGCGCGACCTATGCAAATAGAAAAGTACAGGGCCTGAGCTGACCTATTGCTCTTTTCTAGAGTCTACAAACATAAATTAAATTTTACAATTTATACTATGCTGTAATAGCTTAGTAAACTGGAGAAAACAAAATGTCGCTATGGCAACTATACGGGACTTTAGGCTTGTCGACGGTCACCTGAAAACAGCACTTGGGACAAGTCTACGATGACGGCGAACAGTTTTTCCCAGGTTTCAAACTCTCTGAAGTACAGATAAACAGTCAAATGTTATTCGTATTCGAAGATGCAACGAAAGCAATCGCTTTTCGCTAGTGGGCTGGGGGACTATAATTCCAAATGGTAATCTCTTGAAGAAATATCTTCGCATCGGAGTAATAAAAGTTGTCAATTTGGCACTTCGAGGCGATAATGGAATTTTCCAATAACCAGTGTTGGCATCTAATCGAGTGAAGACTTTGGCATTCCTCAAACTCACTAATGACTATTCAACACTTGGCCTAGCATGGCGTTCTTGTCGTACTCCTTGTTCAATTTTGTTAGATCCACACAAATTCTGACTGTATTGTTTGATTTGAGAACTGGGACTATGCCTGCACATCAGTCAGTTGGACCTTCCACTTTTTCTAATATACCTGCTTTTTCCATTCTTCTCAACTCTTCATTCACCTTTTGGACAAACGGTATTGGAACTCGGCGTGGCATTGACACAGCATATGGCTCACATCCTTCCTTCAACTGAATGTGGCATTCATGCTTCATTTTGCCAAGGCCTGTGAATAACTTTGGATATTGTGTAAAGACTTGCTGTTGGGCTCCAACATCTCTGATGAATTCTATCAAGTGCAGCGCCTTGCCTGGATAGCAGGTCGTCCTACCAAAGGAGATTAAGTCCTTGCACTACCTAGACTGTTTCTTGATATTTCTTTGACTCTCTCCCCAAAGAACATTTGAACTGTCACGAAATTTAGTGGCTGCAAGCTCAGTCTTTTCAAACATTTGTCACTCTTCTCTAATTGTTTCTTAAATCTGGTCGTGACTAGTCTACACGAATCGCATCTGCTCCAGTATCTAGTTTAAATCTCAACGGGATTCCGTCCACCTGAAGCATCACCATCATGGATCCACATGTGAGAAGTTGTGAGTATATCTGCCGTAATACACTCTAGATACGGCCATTCTGTATCTGAATCATTCTGAACTGAATCGTTCTGAACTGAATCATTCTGGACTTGTGACAGCATATGATTTTTGCTTGCTTTGCAAACGTAATAGTATTGAACGATCTATCCACAATTCCTACATTAGCATCTTTTGCTTTGCAGTCTTTTCTCCTATGGTATGGAAATGTGCCACATCTCAGACACTTGTCTCGTTCGTGCTGCTTCGAAGGCAAACTTGGTTTGGTTTCTCTTCGAGTTTTCCAAATTCTATCCATTTGTGTCTCTGGGCTATTCGACATTAGTTTCTTACAACTGGTTGCTGCGCTCATATTGTTTCGGATTGCCGTACTCTGCTAGCTGATTTTCTAAGGTAAGTTCAGGGTCCAGTTGCAACTGTTTGGCGAGGTTTGCATCTCAGATTCTGACTACTAACCTGTCCCGAGTCATTTTATCTCTTAGAGCTCCCTATACGCAGTGTTCCACAAATCCGTATAACGCTGTTATGAAATCTTCTACAGGTTCTCCTTCCGCTTGTATTCGCTGATTGAACAATGTTCTCTATTAGATGACGTTTCGTTTTTTAACAAATTGACCTTCAAAGTTTGCCAAAACCACGACATAATTCTTTAGTTCATCTTTGGTTAGTCCAAATGCAACCAGTATATCTTTGGCTTGGTCGCCCATGCTGTAAATTAGCGTGCTAATCTGCGTATCTCCAGACTTGTCAATTAGGTTTGACGCTTGTCGGTAGCACTCGAAACGGCGGCGCCACTTGATCCAGCTTTCTGGTTTTGCAAAGTCGAATGGTTTTGGAGGATTTAGTTGAGCTGTGGACATACTTACACTTGTTACTCCGTAGTTCCGTATCTAATCCGACAACTTCTGACGACTAAAACTTCTGACACCATGTGCTGTGAGGAGACCGAGTCGTGTTCATGTAGTCGATTAGACGAGTTATAGTGCTCAACACAAGACTTTCATAACATATACACTAGCCACTAAATATAAGATTACCAAGTCATTCGAAAACCAGTTACCCGTATGTGCCAGTCTCTATAGGTCATGTAATCTATACTTATCTAGATACACCTAAAGTACAGTTCGAGGCTAGGAATAACACACCTCTTTTCTGCAAAAGTCCCGTAAGAGTGGCACACTATTTGCAGACTGCAATACTGATGGTTCCTGTGCTTTATCGCTCCATTTGAGGAAGATGGGCGTCCATCATAAGGTCAACAAAAGGCATTGTTAGCTGAAGTTGCTCTTGTAGTCAATGGGAGGGTAACTGATGAAGCTGTAGTCGGCGTTGACATCGTTTCGGTTCGCAGTTCCGGTTCACAACACAGATTTTTTGTTCGATTTAGTTCTGGTTCCAACAGTTCCGACATGCCCTCATTTTCAGCTCTACAACCGCAAATCGAATGCGCCCTGATAAAATTGCGGTGAACTATTACAAATTTAGATGCCATTTTCCTTCTAAGGGTGCTACTTGTAGAGTATGTAAACTTGTACACTGTTTTGGTTAAAAAAAACTCTTTCACAAGTGTTTGACAGACCTAATTGGCGGTTTGTCCCCTTTCTCTGGTTGCCATGTGTGACCAAATGCAAATACTACTCAATAATTGGAATGTACTGAGGGCATGGCACATTCCTGAGCATGACAGACACAGTCTGAGTATGACAGGCACAGAGTGTACAGCCAATCAACGTGGACACATGCAGAGTAAAGTTTCCTGCTCCGTTGATCAGCTGCTGCAGGTCCGTGGTCCTCCAATGAAAAAAATGATGCTGAAACCATACGCGAGAACCAGCAGTGCATGCAGGATGATGGCCAGAATCTTGTTACAATCGTACAACTCAGTCTAAGAACCATCTTCACTCTATAAAAGTGCTCAAGACGGAGCGGAGCATCTCCAGTATAGTGCAGTGCTGGATACGGGTACTCTCGTCAACACCCAAATACTTGTAGAATTGATCCTGTTCCAGACAGTTGATGGTATTTGTTTTCCCACTGTCACCCCAGACTTGTGTCCAAAAAGCTTGCCATTGACAAAGTGCACAAAGCACACTTGCCCAAACGAAACTTCATCTGGTTGTCATCAGAGAAGGTCCGAACTGTCTGCAACAACCCTTTCAGCCGATCAAGACTGCTGCTATTCAGCTTCAGATCATCCAGGTAAAGCAGATGACTAACAAGCTGACATTTGGCAGTCTCGCCACGCTCATACAATAGCCGTAACCAGTTCTGCGTAACTCAGAAAAGAGGAGATAGTGAATCACCTTGGAAATATCTCACCTGATCCCCATGAGCCTTGACTTGATGGTATCGCTCCCGTAGGAAAACATCATTGATGTCTTCTAACTCTTCATCACAAGTGACAGGAACCTGCACAAGACTGGACTAATTTTATGCAGCTGAAGACACAGGAGCATTCCGCTGTGTCGCATGCTGTCACAGGCTTACCGGTGTTCCACCCAAGCCATGCTCAAGCTCCTGTGCCATGTCTTACAATCTTCAGTAAGCAGTTTTTTAATCAACAACTAATCCTTTGCACCAAAGAAACCCTTCTGACAACCCTTCTGCTCTGATGCAATGAGGTTTCCCTGAACCAAATGCCCTGCAATCAGGAGAGGGTCTTATAGAAGACAGATAGACACGTGATAGGCCAGTAGTTTTGGCCTAGTCAGTCTTATCATTATTAGGTATCAGGGTGGTTGTTCCCTGAGATACCGTCTAACTAGTTATTTCTGCGATCATCATATTTCTGCAAATTCTACGGATCATGAAGCGCACAAATAAAATTCGAAGATATTTAGGCCTATTCTTGGAGTTCCAGGAAGTCACTGTTCCAACACATGTACATGGGTGTACAGTAACTGTCGTCTCGTTTGGAACACAGAAATTTAGTTGGCAGTATTTAAAACTTTTGTCTAAATTCTCAAAATTGCAGTAATTTAAGACCGCAGAAATAACCGGTTATACGGGTCTCGAAAAAGGAGGTTGTAGTTACGAGTCAAGTCAATGTGAAGACATGTGATGCGCTTGAACCAGAAACCATAAACCTGATCTGGTCCAGGAAACTGCCAGTTCCCTATGGTCTTAAAACATGTGACCTCATCACCTAAGATGATTATCCACTTCTTACTATCTGTCTAGTTGGATTGCTGCTGTTGTTAGACAAGATGCTAGATTTGTTAGAAATGGTGGGCAAAGTAGTCTCGCCAGCAGGGGTTTGAAGTCAAATTCAAACCACTTACCAGACACAGAATGAGAGATAGTTCGTTTCTTCTACAACCATTTCTGGTCTTCCAAACAGCTGCAAGGATTCTAGATGCCGACTTTGAGCCAATACAACAAGCTGTCTTGACTCTATCAATATCCAGTTTATAAGTATAATTATTAAACACAACAACATTATTGACATATCATTCTACGCATATCAGAATAAAACTAATCCTACTATAACCAATTATTTTTTAAAATGCACCATTATTATGGAGAGAAACTCCTCTCCTGACTCAATCTGGAAGAATAGCTATCATTGATCCGACAAACTTATGCACTGAGTTTGGATATTCAATGAGTAAGACTTCTCCCTTAAACAGTCAAATAGTCCAACAGGGTGACAATGTTATGGATGTTGACAACCAACAGCAGACCATCAATCTGAAATTCAATAACAGAAACAAAGTATAATTCAGAGCACTAGCAAGCAAACTGCCAGAGACACTGAAAAATTCCATGAATCTTTCTATGAAGAAAGGAGCTTCTTCCTGGCAATCCCTTCTTCCGATACAATTGCATGATTTCTCCTTATCAAAGGCTGCCCTTAGAGGTGCCCTATCACTTCGTTACAATCAGACTCCAACGAATCTAGCTGATTGATGTCCAACTAAATCAGTTTCACAATCACCATGCCCTAACGTCCAACTGGCGATTTCCCCACATTGAAGCATACAAGATTCAAGATGTTTCTGGAGACCTATTTCCAAAGTATGTAATAACTTCGAAATAGAACTGAAGCTTCAGCCCTTAATTAACAGAAGTAACATTTCCTATGCAATGCAACAGCACAGATGTAGAGGCAACTTGACTTGTTTGCATGTGGGTTCTGGGAAGGCAGACTGGAGAAAACTTGTTTTGATGTCAGGTCTTCCCAACTCTCCAACATACTGTACCACTGACCTTTCTATCGTATGATGACACAAACAGGACAAATGTCAAAAATACAAGCAGCAAATTATTAAGGACGAACAATTAACATTCACACCATTGATATTTTCATGCACAGGTGGCAGTAGTCTCCTTACCCAAAGATTGCTTAAGAAACTGTCAATGCTTGCAAAAAGGAAGACTGTCAGTATGACTCAACCATTGGCTGAGATGCAGACTCCAGTTTGCCCTACTTCGTTCATGCATCATGTGGTTACGAGAATGCCGTAGCAAGCGCGGCAAGCTTACAAAAGACTTGAACTTCAGCTGGCGGCTGCTGGGGGCCAGTTGTCTGAGTAGATCTTAAGCTGTGTTTACATAAGGCGTGCTAAATTGTGTCCTGTTCTTGACCCAGGCCCGTAGTCCCAGGCCCGTAGTCCCAGGCCCTGCCTTGTTTTGCGTTCACACGTCTATAGTCACCATCAGCATCTCAGCTAGATGCGTAGGGTCTAAGTGCAAGTCAATCGCGTAGTCTGTAAACAATGGCAGATGCAGAAGCGTACTGCGGACTAACGGAGAGGTGATGCCACTCATTGAAATATGGGGAGATGAGAGTGTGTGACAAACATGTGAGATGAGTTCACAATCTTCCACCATGAACTAGTCAATTATGGGCGGAGCTATATCATAACCGAGGCCTGACCTGGCATTCGAAAGTGAGCCGTGCCCATGGGCTCGGTGCCCAACTCAGCCCGAATACTTGTCATGTAAACACATAGTCTCATGTTCAACCCGGGTCCCATAACGTGGCATCTGGGACAGTTTAGCTTGGGTATGTGTCGTTCAGAAGGCGACAAGAAAATGACCCCTCTCCAGTTCCGGGTACTTTGGTTGTACAGTAGAATTAACAATGTGCTTCCAAAATGCACTGCAAAGCAGGAAACTTACCTAGGCGTGTGTTCCTAGAACACGTACTCAACGATTGATTTTAGCCTCAACAACAAGGCATAAGTGTACGTACTCCAATCACAACAATGCCTCGGGTTAACAACACCAAACAGTTGCTGCACATGTACTGGCAAGCACCTACTTAGTCTCTTGCACAGCGGCAGAGCCCCTCTTAACGTGTGCAAGAGACTAGCACCGACTGTACTTGCAAGCATGCACAAATTAATTAACACCATGTGCACGTCACTACAAGTAGGCACACGCATCCAACCGTAAATCGCCTGGGCGCTTTGTCGCAGGCTACTTTCCGTTAGGACTTTGAAGGTACACTCAAAGTTATAATCAGTAATCAAAATTGGAACATCCTGTGTGACTCCGACTAGACTGGCGGACAAGCTCCAACAATATGTGATGATAATGTCGAGATTACACGAGCGCTACACTGTACCAGTGAACGCACGCTATACATTCCAAAGTTGTTTACATGGTCGTTTCCATCAAGTCAAAATTTCTGTCAAGTTGAGTTGGTATTTCCGTCGAGTCGCTACTTCCGGTGAGACGACTACTATAACTCTTGCTACGCTTAGGGTTAATTAAATTGACTTGACTTGGTTATACTAT
>NC_085098.1:600131-642631 GCF_963422355.1 Corticium candelabrum | reverse complement strand
TCTCACTTGTGGAGTGAGATGCTGAAGGATGGCGAAGCTGCTAGCGCGGTCTCTAGAGGAGAACTTCCCTGTATAGCCAAGGAGTCTGTAGACAGTAGATTGGAGAACAGTAGTGGTACAGGTACTGATGTTCTGACCGCGACGACAGCAGAGTCAATTTTGGATTCTTGGACTTGGCGTCAGCAGCCTGACTCCGAACAACTGAAAGATGCCTTGCAATCTCTTCTAGTCGATCAGCGACAGCTTGCATGGGAGGCATCAGGAACTATGCCGTCAATGCAGAGGTTGCAGAAGCGATTGACAATCTTGAGTCGATACTTTCTTGCTCTATCTAGACATCTTCCTGTGGTGGTGTCTACTGTGAAACTTGGTGCCAAGCAAAAGAAAAGAAATCAGGTCAATGCCAAGTCATCATTGCACACTACAGCTACAGACAATGTGACACAGCGGTTAGCTAAAGTTGGCACCAGGGCAATTTTGTCCTTTATGTTCTCTTCTCTTAAACGAACGTGGCGTTCTGGTGAAGATATACACATGTGCTCAGATATTTTGCAGGAGTCCCTTTCTGCAATGCTGGCTTTACCTGTAGCCAGTCTGTTTGATGAGACTAGCATATCAGCATTTTGGGTTGAAGTAGTCAGTAGCTGTTGGAAGTTTCTAAGAGCAGTTGTGATGAGGTATAGTCAGTTAAGCCCTATTGATAATTGTAATTGAATGAACTTCGTTGCAAGCAGTTGATAATAGTAGTTATAAATCACTAATGGAGAGCTAGTTAACTTAATTTTACGTTTCTTGTTGCTGGCTTTGAAGTGAGTCTATCTCAAAGTTACCGGTTGAGATTTATTGTAATAGTAATTATAAGCAGTGGCATTCAGAACATTGCTTAGCTAATTAATGCATGCACACACATCTGGACTTCACTCTGCATGTTGTAACTAGAAGTATATGTAGGATCTCAGATATATCATATCAGATATAGCCTCTCAGATGTAGCATCTCATTAATCAACATATGTAGTAGTGGTAGGTTTGTTATGATTGTTTAGTCTGTCTGTTACTGTAGTATGAGTTGCTTATATGTTAGAGCATTGAAGTAAAGTTGTTTTAGTTTGCTAATTGTGCGTGTAAGGCATAATAGGTCTTTAGTATAAGAATCAATAGGTCTTTGCAATGCTTATCAGTGTATAATTTGTCTTGACATATTATATTACAGTGAATTACATTCTTCAATTCCTCCTATTGCTGATCGGCAAACTGCTCTGGCTCTTCTAATTGAACTCAGTGTTCAACGGGCTTCATTGAGTCAGTTACTTGAGGCAGTTCTGTTACTTCTTCAGCTTCCAGAAAAAACTTCAAGTGAAGACTCTAGTGCTTTTTCTTTTGCTCCTCTTGTTCCTGTTCTAAAGCAGTTGGCAACTGTTGATGCAAGGTCTGGAAAATTACAAGATAAAACACTGGAAAATGAAGAATTATTTCACTCTGCAACAACAGTCAGCCCAACAAAGAGCTTCTTACAATATTTGAATCTGCCTGATGATGATGTAATGTTTGAGCTGAGACAAGCAGCACTTATTATCTTATGCTATGTTGACAGATTGGCTGAAAGCTATAAACCTGATGATGATAATGATCAGGTGAGCCAAAGTAATCATCTGGTTTGTGATTGCGCAGGCTACTGTTAGATATGTCGTTTGGATGCATCTGGCAGAATATAGTCACGAGTTTAAGTTACTGTAAGAGACTCGAAAGAGGTTTGCATGTGTGCTAGAAATTGAATTACAGTTACTTAGTACTTGGGCATGTAACTAAATACTGTAAATTTAGTGGTCTTTGTGATGTGCAGGGAACCGGAACTGCTGCTAGTGTATATGCATTTGGTGGATTAAACTGGAGTGGTAGCAGTGACACCAAGACGCCAGAATCTTGTGATTGGCTATGTGACCTCAATGTGCTTGATATAAGTTGTGCTGATAAACAGATATTCATCACGAACCATTCCGGAAATGTATATGAGAGTGCTTGTGGCACAGCATTACCAGATGCTGAGCAAATGGTTAGATCACAAATCTTTATTATTGTTACTAATAATGTACCTAACTTAAATGTTGTTGATAAATCATGTTGTCAAGTGTGTTCTCATGCAAATCGGTTTAATTAAGTGTCGTTTGCAAGATGAAATGTGAATGCTCTCTGATGATTTGAGGATGTTCTATACATGACATGAAGGAACTTGTTACTTTGGGCTAAATTGCTAGTCTAGAGCTGTTTTTGCAGCTGTGTTTAAGCTAGCTGGGCAATGCAGACAACAGTGTAAGAGCTCTCTAATTGAGTACAGAGGACTTGATTAATTACTAGAAGCAATAACCAGCTTTGTCTTGCTTTTGAGAGTCAAATAAATTGTAGGCAACGGGACGTTGTCTTGTTTCAAACAATACAGGTTTCCCATATTAGATGGCGAAAACCGCCCCTTGTTCGTCGTCTCTAGAGAGAACAAGTGCGAAGCGACAAACTTGGCTCCAACATTGTAGGTAGAAGAGACCTGTCTCTCTTGACTAAATACCCGATCCATGATTATTTATGACGCTGTGTTCAGCGAAAACTAGCAGCTGTCCCATATTGGATGGTTTTGTCCATATTGGAGAATCAGACCCTTCCTCAAAATGAGCTTGTGGCAGTACAAAAATTAAACCGATTACCTTGAATCTAACAAAAATGATTTATGAATGATCAGTCTTTACTTTGATGTAGAAAATGGAGGGGTAGCTTGCTTTGAAGCTTTGTGCCAGTGTCCCATTGTTGTCAATGTGGAAATAGACCTTCCATATTGACGACACGTAACCTGAATTTGGTCATGAGGGGTGCTTCGCACATGACCGCTATGTACTGTCCTTGGTGTGACGTTTCTGGGGCTAGCCTTGGGGGAAATCACGTGATGCTTTGACTTTAGAGCAGTTGAAACGGTTATTGGTGAGTTGAGGTGTTAAGAGGTCTGGAAAAAGCTAAGCTTGTTCGATGGTGAGCGGATGTGGAATCGCTTTCTGTTGTAGGATATGATATTTACGCGACTGTGCTGCTTTTCATTGTCGTATGCAGGGTTAAGAAATACTTTTGCACTGGTTCAAGGTTATCATGGACCCTGACAAAAGGAGTAAACATTACAAAGAACCCGGAGTGGTTACAGAACTCACCGGTGGATGAAGCGACCCTTCCCAACTTATGCCCCTTTACTGCACTTTTGGACGAAGGCTGGACATCATATTTGGCAGAGTCGCCATTTGTCTTCTTTGCTAGTCTTTACTGACATTTTGTAGAGTTGCCAACCTGTGATTTTGTTGGCAGGTGATACATACCGATATCTGTCTGTTGAAGAATCTGCTACAGAACACTCTAGAGATGACTGTTACCATCATTCCGTGACCTTGAAAATGGCTACAGATCTTTCAAAACTGCTGCAATGTTCCCACATGCAGCTCTTCCATCGGCCACACAGTGGAGCAGTGTGTTAGCCAGATCCAAACAACGTTCCAGGAAATGTCCACCAACAATCGTAGTTGAAAGCCGCAAAAAAAACGCAGCACTGGAGACTCGTTGTGCTCAACCACATGGTCCGCTTCTGTAGCAAGAGGTGGCAGCATCTACACATAGAAGGTACCAAGCTGACCTCAAGTGCTACCTTACATTCTGCACGATGGGGCATCGTACTCTGTTCCCTGCCTCTGAAGAACAGAGATGATGGACTTCTTGGCCTTCATTGCACTGTTGGCCAGCTAAGCAACCATTATGATCTACCTGGCAGGAATCTACCTGGAGCACATTGAAAGGGGATTGTCACACCCGTTCGATGACTTCCCTCACCTCAAACTGGTGCTGAGACGTATCCGTTGCAAAGGCGCAGACACCTGTCAATCCCGCTTTTCGATTATGGTGGATGTCCTTCACAGCCTAAAAAGGTCACTTTATGATGCATTGTTCAGAAGCTGTTATGACATTTGTCTGATGTGGTCTGCATGTACACTTGCCTTCTTGGTTTCTTGCATTGCACAGAGTTTGTAACGACTAGCTCGAGACGTTTCTCAGATGCCAACCTTCAATGCTCTGATGCTACAGCTTCAGGCGACGGTTTTCTTGTGTTTTTGCGAAGCTCAAGGACAGACCTGTTCCATCTGAGCCACACTGTTTGCATTTATCCATCTGGACATTCTGTCTGTGTCATTCGAGCTCTACACCGATTTCTGGCAATTTGTCAAGTCACTCCTGGTGAGCCATTGTTTTGATTTGCTAATGGTGCCTACTTAACTTGCAGATCATTAACCGCTCATCTGTGTTCACTGTTACATGCAGCCGGCATTGAGGAGACAATCTATGCGAGCCATAGCTTCCACATCAGTGTGGCAACGACTGCTGCAGCTGTGGGTATCACCCCTTGGTTAATCCAGACATTGGGTTGCTGGTCTAGCGACTGCTACTCACGCTACGTCCGCACTTCAGTGGAGACACTAATGAGAGTCCCTTCACAACTGGCAGCCACGTCTGCCCATGGTACTCCGGCTTGGTGTCTGCTTGCTTGAGAGTTGCATTTTGGGTCTTGCAGGCTGAAGTCTGGTGGGAATGTCGCTATGGTTACGTAAGCGAGTTCAGCCTTACAGTCTGGGCGAGCTCTACTTGGATTTGAAGCCTGGCGCCTCAGGTGGTTCAGGAACTGGCACTTTAGGTGGTTCAGAACCAGCACTCTGGTTCGGATGTGTTTTGTGTCTGGCACTCCGAACGGTGTTGTCTGTGATGTGATCGATCTGGTGCTTCAGATGATCATATGGTTCAATGTAGTTTGCTGCTTCAAATGGTGTTCAGCATTCGAGTTTGACGGTACCGTACCCCTTACTGTCAACCCCTTCCAATGCCGACCCAAATTGTGCTGCAATGCTGTATAGCATGGTGTTCTTGCGGGCATGGTGTTAATTGCTGGTTTCTGCAACCACACTGCAGCACTCCTTATGTGCTCGAAGAATCTGTACAGCTTGGTCTTCAAGAGGAAAGTAAACTTCATTGCACATGTCATCTTCAGCAATGGAACTGTCCTTGGTGCAGATGTGTTTCTCCAAGTATAGATTAGTGGATGTTGTCACAATAAATGAAGAGTGCAGCTAGCAAAAATGTCTCAGAGTATGACCTGTAGCTGGATCCACGTCCATTGAGTCAACGTGTTCCAAAGCCAGATGAGCAATCTGAGCTATTGATAGCTCTACAGAAAGAGCACGAAATTCAACTGTCTTCAGACACCACTGGCAATTTCAAAAAGTATGACGTACCTTGTCTGCTTAGGTTGATGGTTTCTAGCAGTTCGGAGAGCAGGTCCTCCTCAGATGTTGACAGTCCACCAGACAATGATGTTGAACTGGTGGATGCTGCAGTGAGCATCGCTTTAGCTGCTACACTGATGAATTTTATAAGAAGAATGTCGCACTCACTGTTGGTAGAGCTGTGGTACTAGAAATAGAGACACAAGGACAAAGCAGAACACGTTCTTGGTTATTGCTAGGCAGCTGTGAGTGACAGCTTCACTGAGCAAGGACAATTGCTGCTAGATGGAAGAAGGACTTTGCATCTGTAGTTTGGTGTCATCTGAGTGGCCAGTTCCAGTTTAATTTAATTAACAAAGCATGTTTTGGCCAGGAGAAGGTTGCCTTGGATTGTTTTATGAGATCTTTCACAGCTGGTGATGTGGCTCTGACGGAGTTGGGTTTGGTAGTTGAGAGCCATGATCCGTGGCTCCGTGCTTCACCACTTGGTATCTGTTATCTTAGTAGACAGCATGAAGCATGTCGTGGAAGTGAAATGTCCATATTCGGCTTGGGACATGACTGGAGGAGGCAGACTACGGTGCACTGGGCAACTTAAAGGGGCAGTCTTAAGGAAAACAACCTAGGCTTTGAAAAGAGGTTTTAAGGAGAGAATCCGAATGACATTAGTTACACGTCCCAATTTGCCTCCGTTGTTGAACTAAAAATGATTGCTTTCAAGGACCTTGAAACTCCAGTTTCAAAGTCAACAGCAATGAGTGTCTTTCACATGATGCAATGGGAAATGTTTACTTGTAAGTGGTAATTAGGTATCCACTCCGACTCGAGTTTTAGGCAGTAGAAGCAGTGTTAACTAGAAGACTACTGAAATCGTAGTCATGATTTGTGCGCGGATCTCTTCTAGACGGCAGGATCTAAACTCTTGTGCATTCTACCTTCTCGCTATGCAAACTAACAATGAAAACAAGTTATTTACGCAAGGTAACATACATCTTTTAGTTTGTAGTCGCATGTTAATTCTTCTGCTTGCAATACATCCTATGTACACTAGTAGTTCATTGCTTTGGGTGCATGATGAGGTGGGCATTTCCTGAACAAAGAGTGGTAGCATAGCTCATCTCTGCCACTCTGCTGATGCCTGGTAAGAGATGGAGCTCTCACATTTTATATATGAGCCAGAAAGAGAAATCAGCCAGTCTGACTGTAGCGACGGTGTAGTAAAGTACACAAACGGATGTCTGGTACACTTTCCACACTTACACTAAACACTTCTCGTTACTTTGGGCGGAAGACACATCTTTTGTTGACTTCGAAAGCAGTGACGTCATTTATTCCAGAAAGCAATCGTTTTTAGTTCAACAACGGAGGCAAATACAGACGTAAAACTAGCACCATTCAAATTCTCTCGTTAAAAGCCTATGCTGTTTCTCCGTGGAACTGCTCCTTTAAAGGGTAACTGCAACATAATAATCAAAAATTCTTTTAGTTGGAATTGTGGAACTGCCCCTTTAAAGGGTAACTGCAATGCAAAAATCAAAAATTCTTTTATGTTGGAAAATGATAGTTCTAATTGCATACATGACAGGAAAATAGTTTTAGATTATTAAGTTAAGTCTTTGCTGCGATATAGCAGGTCAAAGTTACTTCAGGTTCTTCAAGTCGTACGTTGAATTCATGTTGACACAAAGTTTGACTTCACGGCACAGTCTACTGTAGTGCATATGACTGCATTCACTACACATGATGATCAAGCACCTAGAGACGCAAGGTTAGGTATAGTCATCAAGAATCTGACCTCCTAGCCATTTGCAGTACGTTTAGTCATGCACAAGAGTCTCTACCCTCCCGCTTAAATATGGCTCTCCTTTTCTTTTGCGAAGGTTTCAGAGTGCTGCGGTCTTGAAGTGTGGAGGCAGGTAGATGGAAAATGGTGGCCTTAATTTTGCTTTTCTACAACCCAGACCAAGTTCTTGAATAGACCTGGTTGTACGTATCTCGAAGCAATCAGGCTAAAAGTGGCTACTACAGACTCCTGTCTACTCAGTAGGACGCATCGAACTCAGTAGTAGTCGCCTGGACGACGCGAACATCTCCGCAATTGTCTTTCTTATTTGTGATTCCACTCTTTCTTAGCTTGGGGATATCTTCAGAAATCAAAATACGCATGTGTGTGACTTGCGCGAATTGGTGCATCTTGCAGCCACGCAACACCGAACCATTCTTTCGCCACAGATTCATTTGTTTACAATACACACTAGCGTGGAGTCTCCCCTCTGTGATGTCACACTACACCACGCTCGTTATAACGCGTTACCGGAACCTAAAGAACCGGCAGCAACTTTGACCTGCTATATCTCAGCGAAGACCTAACTTAAATCTAAAACTATTTTTCCTGTCATATATGCAACTAGAAGTATCAATTTCCTTCATAAAAGAATTTTCATTTTTGTGCTGCAGTTACCCTTTAAGTTAAGTCTTCGCTGAGAAATAGAAGGGCAAAGTTGTTTCCGGTTCTTCAAGTTCCAGTAGCGGGTGTGGTGTAGTGTACACGTCACAGAGGGGAGACGTGTGTGCATCTGTCTAGTCAGCGACCTGTAACAATGGCTGCATTTTCATATCCAAGGCAGCGCTGCTAAGGTAGAGGCGACGACAGCGACAGTTATTTTTCTGAATAGCCTTTCAGAGGTTTCTAAGTGATAATACTGTTCCGTCATCGCATGAACCGCAGGATGAGGAAGGTCTGCTGGGAGCCATTAGACCATACAGGTTTGAGCTCAGCCACAAATCAGCGACAGTGTCTTTGAAGCTTTGAGCTTGTCTGCTGCCTTGGAAGCGAACGAGGAAGAAGACAGGCCACCCAATCGCTTGTCACTATCGTAAGTAGAAGTAGAAGTAGCAAACGTAATCGATGCACATCCGGGTAAGTAAACAACCATCACAGGTGTAGCTGCGGTCTTTGTGAGATGATAGATGCATACTCATGTGGAGTGCGTGTGTTGTCAAAACATATTTGAGGTTGTCTCAAATAATGACACAATAATAACGTTGGATACTGGAGACATAATGGCACAGTGTACCGTACTTGTGAGTTCATGCAAGATTAACTAATGCTGTGACAGAGTGAACAAAAATGAGTTGACATTTGTGCATTAAATTCACGTTGACACAAGGTTTGACTTCACTATACTGTAATGCATATTACACACGATGATTGAGCACCTATATGCAAGCAAGTCTATTCATCAAAAGTCTGACCTCCCCAGCCATTTGCAGTAGTTTTAGTTCTGCACGAAATTCTTCCTTACACTCATTTTCCTGCTTATCAAACGCGGCTCTCCTTTTCTTTTGCAAAGGTTCCAGAGTACGTGCTACAATCTTAAAGTGTAGAGGCAGGTAGATGGAAAATGGTGGCCTCAATTTCATTCTTCTACAACCCAGACCAAGTTCTTGAATAGACCTGGCTGTACCTCAAAGCAATCAGGCTTAAAGTGGCTACTACAGACTTCTGTCCACTCAGTAGGACTCGTTGTCAGTGTTAGTCACCCGGACGACACAAACATCTCTCTCTTGTCTTTCTTATTTGTGATTCCCATTCTTTTCTTAGCTTTGGGGATCTTCGGAAATCGAAATATGCTTGCGTATGACTTTCACAAATTGGTGCATCCTGCAGCCACGCAACACCGAACTATTCTTTCACTACAGATTTCTTTTACAATACACGCTATCATGGAGTCTGCCCTCTGTGACTTGTACACTACATCACGCCTGTTACCGAACTTGAAGAGCCGCGGTTGAAAACAACTTTGCCCTGCTATTTCTCAGTGAAGAGTTAACTTAAAAGTCTAAACCTGTTTTTATTGTCATGTAGCAACTACAAAAATATTGATTTTCGACATGAAAGAATTTTTGATTATTGCATTGCAGTTACTCTTTAATGTTTGAGATGCATTACAAACAGGGCTGCACGGTGCGAGTAAATCACTCACCAATTTTTTTGGACTGGCGAATAGAACATTGATTTTATTTGCATCATGCAAGTGAATTTTGTGAGATGGTTCGCATATTCACCAGTGTTTGCTTTGGTAATTGACCGGTGCTTTCAGTTTGTAAACAATAGTAAACTGGACACCAAACCTAAGCCCAACCCATGAACAGTTTGTGATCACATGCCAAAAAAATAGATAAATGACACTCTGAAGGCGTGTGGCACGTGTGCTCTAGAAATTTATGGGTAATTGGTAAGTGTTCTAAACACGTGAGTCTAATTACAATTCCACCCGCAGAGGAGAGAAGTGTTAACTATTAGGAGCATACCTACATTGCAGTGGCAGCTGTATGTACACATGACGCCTAGTGTAGTAGTTGTGCAATGTCATTGGTTTTCGGTGAGCTCGCCAACCTTAGAGGGAAGACTTATGATGTTGATCCACTTGCCATTCGACTCTACCTTAGTGACGGACCAAAACACTTCAGACCTGTGAAGGTGACGGGAGACGGTGATTGCCTATTCCATGCTGCTAGCTTGCTCGCCACTGGAAGTGAGGATTCTGGTTGTAGAGACTGCATCGTTTAACAGCTAGAGAATTGGCAGAAAACGCTCCATTCACACACGTGTTTCACGAGCAGAGGCGTGTGTCCATGAAAGAGGGTTCTTTTTCTGCTGTCACCCTTCGTAGTCAAGTTTAGATTCCAGCTCTGATGTTATTTTTAGCGAATTGCTCAGAGTGGTACTTCTTGTTTGCAAGCATTTAGCAATGCTATTGAAAACGTTGCCAGGAGGTGCAGCCACGCAGGTACGTATGCTAGCCTTCCAGAGATCTGTGCGCTCAGCAGTATGATGGGTGTCAGCCTGCGCATGATTTATCCAGAATTGCATTGCTCAGCCTATCGCCATTTCTTAGATGTCACCTTTTGTCCTAGGAATGTATCTGTTGCATCTAACGCTGCTTGCATAATGTGGTCCTGCTCCTCTCCAGACCAGCTTACAGATTTCAGTTATGTACGAATCACTTTGTTGCGGTTGTACCTGCAGTAAATGCAAGGTCAAAGTCTGTTTTAGAGCCTGAGAGCTCTAGCAGCAAAGATGTCAGTTGAAGGAAAAGTCACGAAGACCACTAGGAAGTCTAGGCAGCCACTGAATTCACAGTGGAATACGCTAGATAAATGCAGAGCTACTATATAAACACAACCAATGTTGTCCAATTTCTTCTCCAAGACAAAGAGGAGGCGAGGCGTTGGATCTCAGAAAAGATCTAGACCAAGGTGACATCACAAAGAACCAGCAAGGAAGCGTGACCTGTGAAGAAGCTGTTTCTGAGGAATTTTCAGAAAGATTTCAAGATGCAAATGTGAGCTGTGATGAGGTCCAAGGACATGATGAGGAGTCTGCAACAATCAACGTTAGTGGCAGTAGTGTGAGTGGTAGGAAATGCAAATTTCAAGGTACTTGGCTGGAAGATTTTGAATAGGCGGAGTATGACAGCCAGACTGAAAAATGACTTGCAAATAAATATTGTCGTCAGTACCCTCATGTTGCGGGCAAAACTGATTTTGTTACTGGGAGACCGATTTGCAAACGAGAAACATTAGTGTTTCATGGCAGAAGTATACGCCATCAGAAATGCAGAGGTAAGTCCCTTTATAGCACAGATAAAAGTGAGTCAACTCTTGGCAGAAGATTTCAAATGCAATGCCTCACAAAGCAAGGCAAGGAAGAGGTTGAACTAGCTGTCAAAGTAACTATCGCTTATTTTATTGCTAAGGAAAGAGCTTAGCTTTACAAAGATGAATCCCCTTCTCCTTTTGGAGAAAAAGAATGGTCTTGATATATCTCTAACCTATGGCAACTACACTAGGTGTGCCAAAATTTTCTCCACCATAGCAGAAGATCTGCGACAGGAAGGGTAACGAAATCTGGACCAGTGTAGGTATTTCTCTGTAATGATCGATGGTGCTACTGATAGGTCATTGAATGAAAATGAGTCAGTCTATGTTCGCTGTGTCAAAAATGGAAGACTTGTGACCCGAATGGTGTCTGTAATAGAAGTCGTTCACGGTCATGCGGATGGCCTAGTAGAATGTAATGATTTGTCCTTCCAAACGTTTGGGCTCTCTAGTTGGAGAGAGAAGACAGTTGGGTTTTATGCAGATGGTGCCTTGTTAAATCTTGGTCAAGAGGCAAGAGTGGAGCTAGAATAAGACAAGACAGCCTCCACCTTATTGATATTCATTGCATGGACTTGAACTTGCTCATTCAAGTTCGAAAAGACATCAAGATGGTAGAAACTATCAATGGCGTTTGTCACAAAATTTGGAAGACCTGCCACTATAGCCCCAAGAGCAAGTACGAATTACAAGTGATATGCAGTGAGCTTAACACCATCTTTCACCATTCATCATCAGTAAAGGGCACTTGCTGGGTTCCTCGCATTCATAGAGCTTTGACCACTTTCCTGAAGGGCAGTAGTACTAGTGGTGATATTGTCAGTGACCATGTACGATATTCTACTGTTGTAGTTCATATGGAAAGTCTGCCAGAAAGTAGACGAAATGTAGACTTAGTTGCTCGAGGTCGCTCTGTTGCACTAGCAATGAATAGGATTGAATTTGCCATTTTTTGCCATTTTCTGGCGGATGTTTTCGGTGAAATGGCAAAGTTGAGTTTGCAACTACAAAAGAGTAACCTTATTTATCATCTGCGATCAGCGCAGTAAAGAAGCACTTGCCAGTGTTCAGTTCATGAGGTCTCAGCCACTGCGTAATGTGCACAATAATTGTTTAGCAAAGCAGTAATGTGACACAATACACTTTCAAGGTCTTACAATGATAGGACATGCTACGTCAGTAATGGTGAAACTACAACCGGAGTTTGTCAAGGTCTTGGAAATGATAGTGTTAGGGTTACATAAGCATTTTGACAACCTCCTCGGACAATCAAAAGGTCATTCATTCATTTTCAATCTTTCATCACGACCAGTGACCCCAACGTGACAAGCCTGCTTTGTTGTTACTTGGGAATGCCTGACTTTTAAAACACTGACAGACTAGTTCCAAATAATCCTAGATAGAGCTGGATGCGATGTCGAAGCGATACCCAGAGAATGGAGAAGACTGAAAATTGTAGTAAGCAGCTTCTTCTTGGATAAGTTCTAGCTAGATTTGTATGAGATGCTGATGTAAAAAGAGCCATATTGTAGCGATTCAACAACATTCTGCATTTGGTTGAAATTCTTCTGGTTCTCCCAATTTCTTTAGCGAATTGTGAGAGATCGTTTTCTGCTCAGAAATGCATCAAATTAGCGAGTCGTAGTAGCTTGTCAACTGGCAGGCTTTCAGATTTGATACTAATCTCTACAGAAGGTCTTGAGCTTTCAACATTTGATCCAACTTTGTCTGTTGCTAGTTGGAGGAGTAATGCCAAAGGAACAGCATTGAGGCAGCCATTTTATATAACCTAAGTGGAAGGGTGACATTGTTACTGTTTTAGAAAATAAGTTTTGACTGTTTACTATCATGTGATCATGCAATATCAGCTGAATGTTTTGATTGTTTAGTTGTTTAGTGTCTGAAGGTGTTTGATGATGGATCAAAACAGAGATTATTTGTTTTCTCATTTTTCGAGTCAATATTGTTGCTTGTGCATGTTTTGGGTGTAGTACAAGTACAAGATGTGTTGCAAAATTTTCATTTTAACTTGATAATATCACCACTTACTGAACAGCTATTGCCTTAATAATGAATTAATTAGATAGTGTAATTTGTATTATCCTGGCAGTTGCAATGTACGTAATGTTACCACAGTATAAGAGCAGTAGACATGGTAATGGATCTGGATCTAGTGGCAATGGTCAGGGTTCGAAAAACCTAAGAAATTTTGGCCGGCAAAGAAATTTCTATTATGCCACGCCCCTCAATAAATGTACGCGGGTCACGCCTACTTGTAATGCTCAGAAGTTATTAGTCAAACAGCCATATAGCTACTTACTTTTTGTTACACTCATCCTAGTTCAATAGTATGATGCGGCAAACCACAAGCAGGCACAGAAGGCGCTTTATTCTCTAGATTAATATCTAGGTTCAAGGGTTTGGACATACCAGAGTTTATACACTGACCAACAGTTTGTTCCACTAGGGCCTCGGTCTCTTTGTGCAGACATCATGCACACGTGTCTCATTTTCGTTATCTCATACTTGAAGTTCTTACCATAAGTAACACTAGACAAATAGATTGTGAGGCAGAGAGAAGCCAGACTCCATTGACATCTTGTCAGCGCTTTCCTTGCAGCAACTGATGTAATTGAGCATGAGTTCAAGAACAGTGCGAAGCCGTAGTTCTTGATGGCAATTTTCGTGCCCCATAAAAAAAGCAACGATAGGCAGTTTCTGTCTGTACCCACCGCTACTGGAAGCAGATTTGCAGGAGCATTGTCTGGTATCAGATCCCTAGCCATCAAATCTAGTTGGCACCGAGACAAGGGCTAGTAGCTGGCTTTCGGGAATATTGGTATTTGCCGGTCTCGGCTAGAATTGCTCTGGCTTCGAACTTCTGTTGCACATTTCAAGTTTCATAAGTGCTGAATGCACGCCATTGTACAGAGAGCTAGTCAAAATCAAGCCTATTATGCCGTTCATTTAATTAATTAATTACCTAAGTGTTGCCCAGGTGCAGGTAAGTGACATTCCTTGTTCACGTGGTTCAGCGCATTAGGATCGCGGAACACACGGGTCAATAGTTTATGTTCATATAGACGGAAAAGTTGAGGTTTTTGTGTACCCAGATTACGCCGTACTAGGTTTCGAGCTCCTACTAAATTCAGAAATCTGGAAAGTCTATTTTTGTCATGGTTTACCATTCCTACAGCATGGCGACTTCCTAGGCTTGACTAGTCGCCATTCCTCTGACAGGGATCGCCATTTGGCGACTTGGCGACCGGTTTTTCGAACCCTGAATGATTGACAACAAAACCATGGCTACACTTTAGTAACCATACACACACATATGTACTCTACTAGAATGCACACACTTTGTGTAGAACTCCGAGGCTTGCAATTTACTGGGCGAGTAAATTTTATCCCTTAGAGCGTGTGCAGCCCTGACAAATGGGCTTTATTTGTTTAAGGGGCAGTACTGCAGTGCATTCGACAACTTAATGTTGGAGGTGTATAACAAAGATGTATTACAAATATGCTTTATTTGCTTAAAAGTGTGGCTTACAAGTTAGAAGAGATGGTATGTTGTTGTAATTTCTGTTGGTACATTGTTCTTGTGTACTATGTTGAGTAGTTGGATTTTGTGGTATTTGATTTGTTAATTTTTTTGTTTCAGGTTC
Organism: Corticium candelabrum; assembly: GCF_963422355.1. Classification (NCBI taxonomy): domain Eukaryota; kingdom Metazoa; phylum Porifera; class Homoscleromorpha; order Homosclerophorida; family Plakinidae; genus Corticium; species Corticium candelabrum. Next base: position 628,006 of record NC_085098.1, on the reverse strand, counting down.
CACAGCTGGTTGTGTTTCCTGACAAAACTTATGTCACTATGGTTGCTTGTCATCCTGAGGGCAAACATTTTATGGCTTTGTCATCTGGTGGTGATGTTTATTCATGGGGCAATGGGGATGGAGGCAAACTTGGCCACGGAGATCCAAAGTATTGTTTATGTAGCAGTGTAGCAGAGTACACTCAAACCTCCCTAATGGACAGTATGGGATCAGCCGCTGTCTGGATTCTAGAAATTTCCGGAAGATAGAGATAGCTAGCGCACGTTAGTCTCACATAGCCAGACCCTTCCCGCCTACATCCTTCTGGTGAGAAAGGGTCTGGGAAGTGCTTTGTTATAGGTTTGTTCTGCCGCCGTCATTATCCCACTGCTTTCCGATGGGGAAAAGAGGTGTTAATCGGTCTTTAGTGGGCTATCAAAATTCATAATGAACACGAAAACATGAGTGTAGCAGATGTCATATCATGACGTCGTAGTTGATTTGGCTGTTCTGATAACAACAACACCCGCAGCAGTCAAGACTCGCAGTTTGAACGCTGCGTTTGTCTGAGCAACGGATGAGCAGGTGTAGCTGAGAGTGAGGTGTGAGAGGAAGGATGTAGGCGGGAAGGGTCGGGCTACACAAGACTAAATGTGCGTTATATTCTTGGAATCCCATACCATTTTAATCTAAGGTTTGGTGAACATCATACCAGGTCTGCATACAGTATGCGTGTGTAGTACACCCTTGTACTACACTGTATTGTACATGTGTACTTTGCACTACAAGTACATACGCATTTCTCCTATGCACTGGCACGTGATACCATATTCGTTCGTAATAACGCCCATACTGAAATAACGCCCATGCCCGTATATGCACCCATGTGTGGCAGGTCAGAACTTTCAGCCCGAAAAACGCCCATGGCCAACTAGATACCCACGATACGCATGCGCAGACAAAACAAAATAGGGTCCACAGAACATTCGTTCCGTCTGTGTGCGTTTGATGAGCTGGTGTTCGTATTGCGTGAAAGTGCTTACTACTCTTTGTTGCAATTAGCAATCCTGATGCTTTTGACAGGCTTCAAGTCGACCACTCCGGTTTGCGTGTGTAGTGTCTAGTTTCTGTGTGTCTATGCTGATGGTGCATGGATACCAGTACCTTGATCTTGCAAATGGATAATTGCAAGCAAATGTGGTATTTCTGTCTTCAAGTGTCTAGATGATGACTGGCCAAACGACAGCATATTGCAACAAAGTATACACCTGGGACCAAAATAACGCCCATGCCCTAGTATACGCCCAGAAAAAAAGCGTTTCTTTTCTATATGCCCAGGGCGTTATTACGGGCGAATATGGTAGTTAAGACAGGCTTGAGAATTGAGGGGAGTTTCTTGCCACAGTGCTTACGCTCGAAGTCCCAAGACCTGATGTGCGCTGGAAAAGTGTCCGGTCTAGAGAGGTGTCTGGATCTTGGAGGTCCGCATTAGGGAGGTTTGAGTGTAATAGCAAGAAGTGTTGGAGTAATTATGGTATTGCACATAATAGGAACTGCACATTGCAGGTTGCCGCTTGCTATTATTTTATGGGGGGAAAATGGTAAAGTTTGACTAAATTTTGTTGAGCGCCACTGTTGTTTAACTGTAGAGGTACAATGATCATGAGAAAATGTACAGCATTTTTAGTATTTTGAGAATGTTTTGTTAGTGTGTCTATTTGTAATGTTACCCTCTCTTGAGACACAGGAAAACATAATCTTGAGATGTGTGGTATGGAAAGAGTCAAATTGTTGTACTTCAAATGAATAAATTGACAATTTTAGAGCTGTTGTCCCTCTTGCTTCTGAAATGATATGTAGATTGGAAATGTTGATCACTTTAGAATGGTAACGTTGGATGCGAATGTACACAAGTAGGCCATTAATATGTTGACGTTGTTGTTCGGGTACCTGTGTGTGTGTGTGTGTGTGTGTGTGTGTGTGTGTGTGTGTGTGTGTGTGTGTGTGTGTGTGTCTGTGTCTGTGTCTGTGTCTGTGTCTGTGTCTGTGTGTCTGTGTGTGTCTGTGTGGTGTGTGTGCATGCGTGTGTGTGTGTGTGTGTGTGTGTGTGTGTGTGTGTGTGTGTGTGTGTGTGTGTGTGTGTGTGTGTGTGTGTGTGTGTGTGTACATACATGCATAAGTACATAAGTGCATTAATTTGTGCATTGAATCTCTTAACTGTTATTGTCTTTGTGAGTAGTACTTACAACACTCCTAAACTCATCACAGCCTTGCAAGGAAAAGAAGTTGTGAAGATCTCTTGTGGAAGTGCTCACAGTTGTGCTATTATGCGAGATGGTTTACTTTACAGTTGGGGGAAAGGAACATATGGCCGTCTTGGACATGGTATGATGGTCAGGCAACTGTGCATTTAGTTGTTAATTAAGGACATTTGTGACTTTGTAGGCACTTGCGAAGATTGTAATGTTCCAACTCCTTTGGAAGCTCTTCGAGGCAAGGTCATTGTAGATGTCGCTTGTGGAGGTGGTGATGCTCAAACCCTGGCACTTCAAGACAATGGTCTGTCAGTTGCGTTAAGATTGGCAACATTGATGGTAATACTATTGTGCATTATGTACAGGTTGTGTTTTCTCTTGGGGTGATGGAGATTATGGCAAGCTTGGTAGAGGTGGCAGTGATGGATGCAAATCACCAAAGCAAGTTGATCGATTAGATGGTGAAGGCATCATACAAGTTGCATGTGGTACTCAGTTCTCTGCTGCACTATCATCTAAAGGCCACGTCTTCACATGGTAAAATAGATACATACATATGCACATTGGGGCTGAATTGTTCTTTATTAACCTGTCTTTGTAGTGTCCTGTTAGTATTTATATGACTCTATTTATGGACAGTGAGACCGCTAACAGCATGAAGTCACTTAATTACGTTAACTTAATAAGGGTATAACAATTGAAACTAGCTGTAGACTGAATATGTATAAGACCAGAATTAGTCTGCTTACTTCTTGGCTATGCACAGCTTGTATACAGCTTACCTCCCTAATAATTTATAGTTTTAATAGGAAGAAGTTTTCTGTTTAGGTTGTACATGGTTTAAGAGAGCCTGCAAAAGAGCTGTGTGCATTACACTGCTTTGAGAACTACATTACTTGCTTGCTGCAAAGGAGTAGAACTTTTTCACGATGTTGGTGTATGGCAACTGTATATGGTCATTGAGTGGTTTTTGTTTCTTTAAAATGATTGGGTTTTGCCATGTTTGTTACTATAACATTCATGTCAGCTATGAGCCATAAGAGGTCACAAGACTTGGCGCGTAGCGTACTCTAAACATGTAGGGCTAAATTGACTTCTGGTCTGTGGGCTATGTGGTTGACTATGTCTGTTACGCCTCAGGAATGTGCCACGCCTCAGGAATGTGCCATGCCTCCTGTGTGTGGTCTAATCACGGAGCAGTATTTTCAATCATGATAGACAAACAGCCAATCAGGTTGCGCAAAATGGTCATGAAAAGAGTTCCTTACCAGAATAGTGTAATTCATGTTTGCAATTACCAAGTCTTGTTGGAAATAAACAACAGAACTTATATATCCAGACTTTATGGCAGTGAGCTGTGAAACGTAGAGTACAGCACACATTGGGATGCTGTATGTGGTCGACCGTGTTAGCTGCCATGGACATGCAGGTTTCACAAACAGAAAAGACACAATATCAAGTAGTTCTCTTTGTAGGCAATGACAGGTGGTCATAATTATATGCATGCATGGCTCAGAACAGTCTTTTCTACATGGTCTTCTTGCACTGAATTCTTCTAAGACTGTGTGTGGTATGTTCAGAAGCAGCTGTGAAAAAAGTGGATGCGCTTGTGTTAGTAAAATGAGCATCCATGTCTTTGGAGTATGTGTTGTGGTGACTGTGAAGAAGTAAGCACTAGTGCATTTAATTGCAGTTACGTGTTTCAATTACTACTTTAATGGGTAACTGCAACGCAAAAATCAAAAATTCTTTTATGTTGGAAATTAATAGTTCTAGTTGTATACATGACAGAAAAAATAGTTGTAGATTTTTGAGTTAAGTCTTCTCTGAGATATAGCAGGTCAAAGTTGCTTCCGGTTCTTCAAGTTCCGGTAACGTGTTATGACGGGCGTGGTGTAGTGTGACGTCACAGAGGGGAGACTCCACACTAACGTGTATTGTAAACAAAGAAATCTGTGGCGAAACAATAGTTTGGTGTTGCATGGCTGTAGGATGCACCAATTCGTGCAAGTCATATGCATGCGTGTTATTGATTTCCGAAGAGATCCCCAAGCTAAGAAAAGAGTGGGAATCACGAATAAGGAGGACAATTGCAGAGACGTGTGTGTCGTCCGGCCGAGTACTACTGAGTATGACGTGTCCTACTGAGTGGGCAGGAGTCTGTAGTAGCCACTTTTAGCCTGATTGCTTCGAGATACATACAGCCAGGTCTATTCAAGAGCTTGATCTGTGTTGTAGAAGAGCGAAATTGAGGCCACCATTTTCCACCTACCTGCCTCCACACTTCAAGGTCGCAGCACTCTGGAACCTTCGCAAAAGAAAAGGAGAGCTGTATTTGAAAAGCGGGAAAAATGAGAGTAAGGAAGACTCTCGTGCAGGACTAAAAGTACTGCAAATGGCTAGGAGAGTTCAGACTCTTGATGACTATCTAGAGACTCGCGTCTATAGGTACTTGATCATCATGTGTAGTGAATGCAGTCGTATGCATTACAGTATACTGTACAGTGAAGTCAAACCTTGTGTTAACGTGAATTGTACGTACGAACTTCATCTCATTTTGTTCTCTTTCTCACAGCAATAGAGTTTTGCATGAACTCACCACTGTGCCTATATTGTTGCTAGTATTCGACATTATTATTGTGTCATTATTTGAGACAACCTCAAATATATTTTGACCGCACACACACTCCACATGAGTATGTATCCATCATCTCACAACGACCGGAGCTGCACCTGTGACGGTTGTTTAACCGCGTTACCGGATGTTGAAGAACCGGAAGCAATTTTGACCTTCTATATCTCAGTGAAGACTTAACTTAAAGATCTTAAACTATTTTTTCTGTCATGTATGCAACTAGAACTAACAATTTCCAACATAAAAGAATTTTTGACTTTGCTTTGCAATTACCCTTTAAAATAAAAGATGAATAAACTAGATCTAAATGTTTTCAGCTACATTGATATGATACAGTATTTTGCTAAGTGTAAACCAGAGAATATACTTTAGACAGCAATGTTGATGTGCAGATAGATGCAGGGATACAGTGTACACATGTTTACATGGTTTCTCGCTTTGACTGCAGTGTTAAGCTAAATTTGAAAAATTGCCTTTTAAAACTGTTTGCATAGGTCTGTCATATGATGGTGTTATTCAGCCATACATCTGCATAATTGTGACCCATCCTTGCAACGATAACAATTTTGTACCTTTAGAATGTATGACATGTTCACTCACCACTTATGAAGTAACCCAATTTGCAGATCAACTGATTTCATTTTGATAGTAAAGTTTTATTGATTGTTACTGCCAAATTGTAGTTTATGTGTTATATATATGTTGGTTTAGTCTTGTTCAACTCTGATGTTTGTTATTGTAGGGGCAAAGGTGATGGACAAAGACTTGGCCATGGCACAGAAGAGCATGTACGCTATCCAAAGAGAATTGAAGGAGCTCTTCTCAATAAGCATGTGATCAGCCTCTCTGTTGGCTGCATGCATTCAGCTGTTGTGGCAGATGATGGAGAGGTATATTGCTGGGGACGGAATGATCGAGGACAGCAGGGAGATGGAAGCACTAACACGAATGCTGTTCCAACTCTTGTGAGCAGTCTTCGTAGAGTCTCAACAATGAAGGTATTTTTATAGTGAATTTTATTACTGTTACTTTAGTTGTCAAAGAAGTCTTTTACCATTTGAAGAGCTTTCTGAGCTTTAACTGTAGCAAGAAAGGCAATAGCTAGGCAGCCAATTATAAGCTGTCATTCTGTATCATAAATTTCTTGCCAAGAAGAGTTGAATGCTTTTGCTCTAGTAGAATATCTTAGGAGACTTTGATGAAACAATGCAGATTTGAATTTATAAAAATACATTTGGACCTAATTCTAGTTGTAGAATTGAAACTGGCAGAACATTTCAATTTTTATGTCACAATTAAGTGAAAGCTGAAGTAGTCTGTTGAACTAAACGCATGTCAAACGATGAATCTGCAGTAGGTCAATGCTGGTCATAGAAAGATTAAGCAAAGGCAACCACTACTTTCGAATTTTGTAGTTGCTATTTTGTCCACTTTGTTTTTGGGGAATGCAAGCAATTTAGGCGTATCAGTGTTAAAGTTCTAGATTTGGAAGTTGAACTGATAGAACTGTTATGCTTGACATACCTGACTAAGTAGCATTTTAATATGTATGTTAGTCTTTTCTATGCAATGAAATCATTAGTGGTGTTGTGTCAGGTTGCTGTTGTGGGGAATGTGGTGGTAACTGTTTGTTGAAAATGTGAATTGAATTTATTTAGTTACTGTGTAGCTGGTTTTTTGGTCTGCATGGTTTGAACACACTGCATGTCAAGGTTTGGCAGCAATCAGTTGAGTAGCAACAGCAACATGATGTTGTGGATGAGAATATTTTGCAGTCACAGATTTATAGCATGAGACATTGTGACAAAACAGTCACAAAACATATATGTCCTGTTTAGCATACTGCTGCATAGATGTTATGTGGCCATTTTATAGTAGTGTTATATTTAATAACTTTGCTTAAAATTTAGATTTACAGTTATTTGTGTTGCCTTCATACTGTTTGTGTCAATTGTTAATTAAGCCGTGAAGTGTTTCAAAGTGAAGAGTAGAAAACCAATTGTCAGTTTTGTGGATTTCTAGGGATTTGGTTTTTTTGTTGGTATTTTCCATATTCTCATCTTTCTCTTGTTGATTTGGTTTTCTCTTTGTCTTAGTTGTTTCTTCTTTGTCTAACATCATAATTTCGTCATCAACTTCCTTTGAAGCCGCTGTGTTGCCATTTCACCATTAACGGTGAACTAAAGATCAGATTCGGTTTCTTAAAAGACCATATTGGTATGCACAGCTTGCATACCCCTTCACTTATCTTCTCTTATTTCATGCATGGTAGTTGTTTGTCAGCTATGATAGCTATGACGAGACCCATTGGAAGCCTACAGATTCTATGCTGTTAGTGAAATCTGCATGTCTGCGGCAGCCAACACAACCACGGGAGCATTGACATCAACAGGATTTTCGATCTCGTACAGTCACAGTCAACATCTGACTTATTACACGTAGCATTGTGCACTGTACTCTCGTTTCACAACGGAAACTAGATGCATACATTCTTGATGCTGTTTGACGTCCAAAGCGACCACAAACAGCCTAGAGCGGTAGATTCTGGAAGGGCTTGAAAACAAGACGATATGTGCATACCAAATAAAATAATTTGGTCGTTTGTGAAACCAAATCTCTGCATGATTGAAGCATGTAGTCTCACTTGCTACAAACAAGACGATCTTAAGCGATTAGGAAACTGTATGCTCATACACTATCTGTGCGTTGTTCTCCAAAATTTTGCTTTAGTTTTCTCTCTTAGCTTTATTTTTTGCTGATATTAATTAAAACATAATATAAATTTAATTAATGACGTCATTCTGCTATGTCTTAAAAAATTCTGGCAACAACTGTGGTAGTGTAGAATATAAAATAGGTCTTCACCAAAGCAGCAACTGTACTGATATTCTAATGCTAACTTTGTTAGAGTCTGTCCAAGCTGACTTCTTTTTCAGTAAATCTTGAATAAGTCTTGACAGCAAGGTCCTAGACTAAACTAAACACTTCATTTTAGAGCTCATGGTCATGCCGCTCTTTGGGTGTGCCTTGCAGATGAACTTTAGCCACCCTTGTTATGCAAATTGTTTACCTAACTATTCTAACCAATAGACAGCCTTCAATCATTCAATTAAGCTTGTACTAACTACTAATTGCTCATTAGATAAACGCTAGTAACATCTGCCCATGCAAGTTACTTGAATTGCCACACAAGCTTGGGGGGAGGAAGTCAGACTTAGTACAGCTGATTTTCCTTGATTGTCTATACAATGAGCTCAGCGGTGTGTTAGCCCTTAGTGAGGGAGACTTGAACTAAACTCACATGACAAGTGTAACAACAATTTAATGAAGTGTCTTTGTTGCTGATAGTGTAATTATTGCACTTGCACAATGGTACCACATGTCACGTTATTAAAAAATGCGGGTTTAGCAATGAACTTTAACTTGGCTTTCTGTTGTGTTACTTCTGGCAAGATTATAGTCGTCAAAGGAATTTTATGGTCTTACACTATTTTCAGACTAACCTGCACAAGTGTATACATTCAGCAACCTATAACACACACACACACACACACACACACACACACACACACACACACACACACACACACACACACACACACACACACACAACCTGCAACCTACTATAAACGTAAATGGCAAGAGCTGTCATTAAGGTCGCGGTCCCAGTTCTATGGCTGAGCTTCTGTGTGCTTCTTATGAGAACTCTGAGCTTTCACTAGCAATCTTCTGGAGTCAGGCCAGATACTCGCAGGAGTACCAGCTTGTGGCAGACTGCTATAACCCTCACAGCACTACATGTTAAGTGCCGCAGACACATTAGTTATGTTTAATGACAAACAACTGCCTCTATGATGTAGTATTAATGTATATACAGGTATTAAGACTACTAAACAATGGTCAAGACCACGGAATGATTATTGATATTTTGCTAAATTCTTGTGAAGTAGTGGCTCAGACATTTGTAATTGCTACATGAACAGTAGTATGGACTTTTTTGGGAATTGCAAGGACGTTTCAGAACTACGTAGAAACAGTGCCAGAGTATTAATTATACAGTGTAACTATAACTGTGTTCATAGCTGCCAACTCTCACACATTTGGCGTGAGTCTCACGCAACTTCGTTATTGTCTCACGCAAGGTCTCTTGATCTTATGCATCTCCACTTTTGTTGAAATTTCTAGTAAAACTCCGACCAATACCATGTTCCTACTTGTAGCAAGTACTGTGACTTACAAATTTGGATCTAATTGGGATGTTCAATACAATGTACCCATAAAAATATGGCTACACCCTCTAGCACAGTAATGCACCATGCTCATTTGCTGGTTGTCTCACGCAATTTCAAATTGAAAAGTTGGCAGCTCTGTGTGTTACTTCATCTGTTATCTTTAGGCCCTCTAGATCATCTCAAGATCTACTTGTTAATTTGTTACTGTATTCTTCTGTTGTGCTTTCTTCTTGTAATTGCTATAGCATCAGTGATAGGGGTTTCACTGTTAGGTAAATCTTACATTACTTTGAAAGTTTGTAGTAGGTGTTTCCGGTTATCTCCCCTATTGTAATGTTTACTTTCCTGTACGCAAGACATATTCAGTTCTACATTAACAATCAGTTCTACATTAGAGCCTGTTTCACTTATTCTGAGTTTTTCTTCATGCTAGGTTGCTATATCACATGTTCTCAAACATACTAGAGTAAACATTGGTGCCATCTTTAATTTTTTGCGTAATTTTAGTGTCCTCTCTAAGGTTAGGACAGCACCACCTCATGTAAAGTCATGTTCCTAGCACTTGAGATTACATGTAATATATCAACTTAGCATGGTTGGAAGGACTGGGTACAAGTCTAAGAATAACTTGTGTTGTAAGAGTACTGAACTTTGTGTATCTTTTGGTTTTCTTGTTTGTATATGTTCTTTAGGTATGTACTTGTCTGTCTGTGCATGGCTGTCTGGTGACATAATTTTTTAATATGTGGGGAAGGAACTGGGTTACTGCTTTTTGCATGAGAAGGAAGTTATCTGGATGTGCAGGTGAAAGAAATTTGTAGAAGTGTTTAACTGATGCAAGTTGGGTACAGTAACATTTGACCAGCAATTACAGAAGTGTAAACAAAAGTATGCCAGAAGCTGTTTCCTGTAGAATACCAGAAGTATGGTTGTTACAGGAACTTGTGAGTCAAGTGCTGTTATTTTAGTTGTTGACACAGCATGTTCACTTTTGCTAGCAGCTTTATGAATGAACATGATTGCTGTAGGTAAACATTGTAACGTGTTTGCTGATTGATTTTTATTTGGCTGTGATATTGAAACAGTGCTGCACACTAGTTCTCATATTCAAAGTGGCAGGAAGGGTGGATTGTTTCTGAGCAATATGATAGTTGTTTTAAATTCACTTATATTTGTAGATGTAACAGATGAGGTAGAGATGTTAACTTGGGTTTACAAGTTTATGGTATTTGTATGTTTAGGTTGCTTGTGGAGCTCACCAGACTTTTGTTTGGTCAACTTTAAGCTCTTGGCGTCATGGAATTCGAGCTCCATTTTGCATTGATGTTCAGGCATCCACATATCATTACTTAGATATACTTCTGAATCGAGTTTGTACGGGATTGGATACATGGCAAGACTGGCGTCCTCCAAGACAGGAACAAGAATGCATGGCTGTAGCAGGATTGAATCTGCTGCGGTTACAGGTTAGCTGTGTTGTGTCAATCATTGTGATTAATGATGAAGATGAGGATGACCGAATTTATTTAACACTAGACTAGCTATCGCCGAATTGCTCGAATAGATCAACACGGTGTCACCGTTGCAGTTAGCTTCGGCATGTTCACTATATATGCAGCGTCACTGTTGTGTGACACCGCCAGCATATGAACCGGACTTCAAGCAGTCTATTTTGTAGTTAGATGACAGTGAATCAAACTGTTGTGTTGTTTCAAGTATTTCTGTGTGCAGTAGCTGTAAACTACACAGCAGCGGTATAGCATTTCACTCTTTTTTCTTCTTTTGTCATGATTGAACTTGCTCTCAACCACTGCAAGAAACCTTGAAGCAAAAAGTTTACTGACACCAGGAATTAAATTCAAATTGTTTCAAAGTAGATATAGCAAAAATTTGTATTTTTAGGTTAGTTACCTATAATAGTAAAATTTTAAGAATGACATTTGATTGAAACTTGTTATGCTTCACAGGCAAACTGCAAAGAATATAGGTAGACACAATATACCAAAACACTGCATTTGTCAAAGGTTCTTATATCTAAAACTATACCTTCTTTTGTCATTTAGCTTTGTTCCATTTGTATCTCTTCTGTTTAGTTGAACTTGCTTGCACAAATGTTGCTATAACATGTTTATGAATTGATGTGCATGGCTATGATAGCTTTTAATAAAACGTCGATCTTTAGATTCTTTGGTTGGACGAATGTGTCAGTTTGTAGTTTGGTAGTTAGAAGTACCATAAATGTCCGACTAAGCGCCTGTTTGCAATGGTGCCCAGAAGACAGTAAATTAAACACAAAGCAACTTGACAAACAGAATATCATAATTAAGCGCCTCTTATTTGTACTGTATGATGAGTTGGTCAAGTTGCTCATTGGTGGTTCTAAGACTTACATTGCAGCAAATAGGCTATGTAACCTGTATTGGGCGAACTGTGGGATTTGGGAATGGGAAGTACCAAACGTTTACTACATCAAGCGTCGAGAAGAGGGTATCGTAGAGGACTAGGGATCTCAAACAGAACATCCTTGCGGGAAACTCTTGGAGAACCAACCTATCAGGGAAGCTCCAGATTTATTGCGTGTTAGCCAGCTCTCTTTCTTATGGAGAGCAGTTAATTCTAATAATGAATTAGTGAGCGGGTTCATTCTGAATACTCAAGGTAATCTCTGGCGATCAGTGGACAGTGAGACCAGGACAAGAATCATGGTATTGTCCTACATGGACTTCAAGAGCTGGATTAAACCTTAATTTATGCTTGTTTATTCTTCTACGTTTATTCTTCTATAACTATCTATTTTTACTTGTTAGTGTATGTATCTTGTCTGGCCTAGAGCACTGTACCTGTAGTGGTATGAAACAAAATATATTATTATTATTTTGTTGTGCTCAACCAGATCAGTCTGGTTTGTAAAGTCTATTGCAAGTACCAGAAACAAACCCTGCTTCAGAAGTACTTAGACCATCATGGCTGTCTAGAAAGAAGACATGACTTTACGAAGGATCCGAGTAGATCCCAGAAGCACTGTTTTCTGTAAGTGCTGCAGGTTGTGATGACCTGGAATAATGTCCAGCCACTGTGCAACACCTGTGTGCACTGTGCCCAAAGCTCCCAAGACCACCAGAACCACCAGTGTTCAGCAATGCCACATGCGGCTTATCTCCGCTCGCAAGTCGCTGTACTTCGCCAACTTCTCAGCATGTTTCCTGCCAATGTTGCTATCAGCAGGACAGCTGATATCAATAAGAAGACAAGTGTTTGTCTTCTTATTTCTGAGACAGATGTCTGGACGATTGGCTTTGATCTTCTTGGCAGTGGAGATGGTGGTATTCCACATCATAGTAATGTCATCCGTCTCCACAAGCCTATCAGGATGATGCCGTACCATCTGCTCTCCACTGGAACCCCAAAATGACGACAAACATCCCAGTGAATGATGGAGGCCAGCTGATTGTGTCAATCAGTGTAGTCCGTCGGTGCCAAAGCACTACAGCCTGCCACAATGTGTTCGACTGTTTCCAGGCCTACACTGCACATGCGGCAAGTAGGACTGACATCACGATGTAGAATCTTGCGCTCATAGTACCGAGTCCGAAGAGCTTGGTCTTGAGCAGCAACAACCAGTCCGTCAGTTGCAGCAGGAAGATTCTCTGCCTTTAGCCATCCGTAGGTCTCTTTCATGTCCACAGGCGGTTGCTCAGTGAGACGGCGATACTGCCCGTGCATAGGCTTCCCGCTCCAGGACCGCACACGAAGAGAACTGCAACATGTAAGCCACCTTCAACTGAGATGGATGCATTCCTGTGTAAGTTCTGCGACTTGTTGTCTGAAGCAAGACTCCTCCGCAGCTGTGCAGTAAAGCGACAAGCCATGTGCTTGATCGGTTGTGAAGATTTTCCAGAGTCACACTCCCGTATCATCTGCATGAAAGGATCAGAACTGTCAGCAAGGTAACAGTTCAGCCTCACAATACAAGATTGATATGTCGACTCAATCTGTTGTAACCCCGTACCCCATCACTGCAAGAAGTGTACAGTCGGTCAACATCTGCAGAAGGATGGTGGACACTGTGCATAGAGAGAAGCTTTCTGGTCCGTCGATCGAGCTGCTGCAGGTCTGTGCACCCCCAATGAATGACGCCAAAACCGTAAGTGAGAACCAGTAGTGCAAACCCATTGATGGCCAGAATCTTGTTCCAACCATACAACTCAGTCCGGAGAACCACCTTCACTCTGCAGAACTACTTATGACGGAGTCCCTTCCGCATCATGCTGTGCTTAATACCGTTACTCTCATCTACACCCAAGTACTTGTAGACTTGACCCGGTTCCAGACAGTTGATGGTGTCCGTTTTTCCTATCGTCACTCCAAAGTTGTGTCCAGATAGCCTGCCGTTGACAAAGTGTGCAACAGCACATTTGTCCAGACCAATTATTTTATGTGTTGTTATGCCCCTCCATAATGGGCAAGTGGGGTCTTTACCCTCATCTGGGCGCCCACCAACCCGGCAGGTGAGCCCAGCGGGGTACATGTTTCCGTGTAGTCCATATGGCGATCAATGACTAGCCAATTCGATATAGATTGCAGGCATTACGGTGACCGCGTACTCGATATAGCACGCCTAGTGGATATCAACGACCACCAGGGAAGCACTGGACGTCATCGTCAACGGACCGTTCGCCAGACCACAGAAACTTCCCAACGACTGAAACGAGTCATAGTCTCATGGATAAAGCTAGAGAAACATGAGAGAGAAACACAGACAAGTTTCATAATTTACTATCGTCACTGGGGTTTGAACCCCAAACCATGGAGTGGTAGCCATTGTCGCTAACCACTAAGCCACGGCGGTGGCTAAATTATTATTATGTGTCGTTATGCCCCTCCATAATGGGCAAGTGGGGTCTTTACCCTCATCTGGGTGCCCACCAACCTGGCAGGTGAGCCCAGTGGGGTACATGTTTCCGTGTAGTCCATACGGCGATCAATGACTAGCCAATTCAATATAGATTGCAGGCATTACGGTGACCGCGTACTCGATATAGCACACCTAGTGGATATCAACGACCATCAGGAAAGCACTGGACGTCATCGTCAACGGACCGTTCGCCAGATCACAGAAACTCCCCAACGACTGAAACGATTCATAGTCTCATGGATAAAGCTAGAGAAACATGAGAAAGAAAGACAGACAAGTTTCACAATTTACTGTCGTCACTGGGGTTTGAACCCCCAGACCATGGAGTGGTAGCCATTGTCGCTAACCACTAAGCCACGGCAGTGACAATATTATGTCGTGCTCAACCAGATCAGTCTGGTTTGTAAAGTCTATTACAAGTACCGGAAGCAAACCCTGCTTCAGAAGTACTTAGACCATCACGGCTGTCTAGAAAGAAGACACGACTTTACGAAGGATCCGAGTAGATCCCAGAAGCACTGTTTTCTGTAAGTGCTGCAGGTTGTGATGACCTGGAATAATGTCCAGCCACTGTGCAATACCTGCGTGCACTGTGCCCAAAGCTCCCAAGACCACCGGAACCACCAGTGTTCGACAATGCCACATGCGGCTTATCTCCACTCGCAAGTCGCTGTACTTCGCCAACTTCTCAGCATGTTTCTTGCCAATGTTGTCATCAGCAGGACAGCTGATATCAATAAGAAGACAAGTGACAAGTGTTTGTCTTTCTATTTCTGAGACAGATGTCTGGACGATTGGCTTTGATCTTCCTGGCAGTGGGGATGGTGGTATCCCACATCATAGTAATGTCATCCGTCTCCACAAGCCCATCAGGATGATGCCGGTACCATCTGCTCTCCACTGGAACCCCAAAATGGCGACAAACGTCCCAGTGAATGATGGATGCCACCTGATTGTGTCGATCAGTGTAGTCCGTCGGTGCCAAAGCACTACAGCCTGCCACAATGTGGTCGACTGTCTCCAGGCCTACACTGCACATGCGGCAAGTAGGACTGACATCACGATGTAGAATCTTGCGCTCATAGTACCGAGTCCGAAGAGCTTGGTCTTGAGCAGCAACAACCAGTCCCTCAGTTGCAGCAGGAAGATTCGCTGCCTTTAGCCATCCGTAGGTCTCTTTCATGTCCACAGGCGGTTGCTCAGTGAGACGACGATACTGCCCATGCATAGGCTTCTCGCTCCAGGACCGCACACGAAGAGAACTGCAACACGTACGGTAATGTCTCGCATCTGTTTTAGGCGCTTGCTCGAAGCCACCTTCAACCGAGATGGATGCACTCCTGTGTAAGTTCTGCGACTTGTCGTCCAAAGCAAGACTCCTCCGCAGCTGTGCAGTAAACCGACAAGCCATGCGCTTGATCGAGTGTGAAGATTTTCCAGAGTCACACTCCCGTATCATCTGCATCAAAGAATCAGAACTGTCAGCAAGGTAACAGTTCAGCCTCACAATACAAGATTGATATGTCGACTCAATCTGTTGTAACCCCCTACCCCCATCACTGCAAGGAGCGTACAGTCGGTCAACGTCTGCAGCAGGATGGTGGACTCCGTGCATAGAGAGAAGCTTTCTGGTCCGACGATCAAGCTGCTGCAGGTCTGTGCACCCCCAATGAATGACGCCAAAACCGTAAGTGAGAACCGGTAGTGCAAACCCATTGATGGCTAGAATCTTGTTCCGACCATACAACTCAGTCCGGAGAACCACCTTCACTCTGCGCAAGTACTCGCGACGGAGTCTCTCCCGCATCATGCTGTGCTGAATACCGTTACTCTCATCTACACCCAAGTACTTGTAGACTTGACCCGGTTCCAGACAGTTGATGGTGTCCGTTTTTCCTACCGTCACCCCAGAGTTGTGTCCAGATAGTCTGCCGTTGACAAAGTGTGCAACAGCACATTTGTCCAGACCAAACTTCATCTGGATGTCATCAGAGAAGGTACGAACCATGTGCAACAACCCGTCCAACTGATCAGAGTTTCTGCCATACAGGTTCAGATCATCCATGTAAAGTAGATGACTGATAAGCTGACGTTTGGCAGTCTCACCATGCCCAGTGGTCATCCGGTAGCCGTAACCGGTTCTGTTCAGCTCCTTGCTCAGAGGATTGAGAGCCATACAGAAGAGAAGTGGAGAAAGTGAGTCACCTTGGAAAATACCCCTCCTGATCTGCATAAGCCTTGTCTTGATAGTACTATTCCCGCAAGAAAGCACCATCGATGTCCTCCAACTCTTCATCACAAGTGACAGGAACCCGCACAAGACTGGACTGATCTTATGCAGCTGAAGGCATTGGAGCAACCAACTGTGTGGCACGCTGTCATAGGCTTTCTGGTAGTCCACCCAAGCCATGCTCAAGCTCTTGTGCCTGGTCCTACAGTCTTCGGTAAGCAGCTTGTTGATCAACAGCTGATCCTTTGCACCAAAAGATCCCTGTCGACAACCCTTCTGCTATGGAGCCATGAGGTTTCTCTGATCCAAATGCCCTGCAATCCTCTCTCTGATGACTGAGGTGAGGGTCTTATAGAAGACAGACAGACACGTGATAGGCCGGTAATTTTTGGCCTGGTCAGTCTTGTCATTCTTAGGAATCAGAGTAGTTATTCCTTGAGACAACCAGTCGGGTACAGAGTCTGGATTCTGAACCAGCAGGTTGTAGTTACGAGTCAGATCAGTGTGAAGACACGTGATACGCTTGACCCAGAAACCATAAACCTTGTCTGGACCAGGAGACTTCCAGTTCCCCATCCTTTTGAGACACGATGTGACCTCATTGTCTGAGATAGGTAACCACTGCTGCTCATCTTTCCGGTGCGTCTCGTCATCGGTTTGACGTCTCAGCCAGAAGGCAGACTCATTGTGATGTACCTCAGTTTCTAGGATACCACCTCAATACTGTTCGATCTCAGACTCGGATGGCGGGGAAGTAACCCGGATAGTCTGCTTATCCAGCTCTCTGTAAAACCGTCCAGCATCTCGTTGAAACAAACCATTCTGGCGAAGTCTCTTACGATTCTTCTCCAGCCTCCTGGTCCGCTCGACCTTGGACTTAAGTTCCATTTTCAATCGATTGATGGTGACCTCACAACTCTCCGAACAGGAAATGCCCAACCGATGCCGAAGACGTCGGAGTTCATGTAACATACGAATGCCCGATGAACCCTTTCTAACCTCCAGCAACAGTGAGATCGCACGTCGAAGTGTGAGAATCTTCATATCCAGCCTTCGTCTCCATGTCGGTGTTTGAGAATTGGTTGACTTCGTTGTCTTTAAGCCCCGCCTTTTGGACACTAGCGAAGCAGCAGAGTATACCAGGTAACTGATTTCACTCATATCTGGTTCATCCTTCAACGAACTGATGATCGTGTTAAGATCACCAATAAGCTTCAGGGTTCCACTGTTCACAAAGATCCTTGGAAGGCATTGTCTCTCACAGATAGGAATTTGCCTGACTTTCTGCAACTCCTCAAGAAACTCTCGACGAAGTACAGGGTCCACAGCAGCATCACAATCAAGCGAAAGACCATCCTCCGTTTGGCAGCAGTCTGGACTGAGTTGAGATGAAGAAGTTTCCATCCTTTCTAGCCAAGAAGCTATACTAGGATGTGTAGTCATCAGATCAGAGCTCACAGAGTCACAAGGGGATGGTGATTCCCTGATAGCACTGCACTGAACTGAATCCAAAGTGTCATCTACGGATAGGATATCACCACTATCTCTTGCAGATGAGCAGTCCTTAGAGAGAACAGTGACTGACTGAACAAGGGAGCCATCTTCCAAGTGATTAGCAAACTCATGATCCTCTTGCATCATTGACAGGACAGGTTTCCCACCACGTGCAGCAGGCGCCATTCTGACTGAAGCCATGCAAGGTGACACATTGTCAAGCAAAGGCGTGACAACTGAGCTATCAGCTGATAGAGCAGAAACCACATCCAACGCCGACATCTGCACACCACGACAAACATCAGTCGTAACAGATAACAAGCCTGAGACGGGCTTTCCATCCTGTGCGGCCTCGCGTTTAATCTCCTCCAACTCTGATTCAGTCAGACTTCCAGAAGTTAAGAGATATCGCTTCTGGTCTGCCAAACGCTGCTCAGAGACGTCAGTCAGAGAAGGATTTCGTTTACACCACAGCTGATGCATGGGTTTTCTGAAAGCAGAGAACTTGCATGACAACAGCACGTAGTAATAACAAAACATCACTTCCCTATTCATTTGTCGCGTCCATTTCCGTCGTCTTGTTGCATTGCCGTTCCTGTTAGCCGAAACACAAGATTCGCTAGGAACGTTGGGCATCACAGTAGTCTCGTCAGCGGGATTTGAAGCCAAATTCAAATCAGACGCCGCACGAGAGATAGTTCGACCAGTCGCCCTACGCCCAGAACTATTTCTGGTCTTCCGAACAGCTCCAGTGATTCCAGATGCCGACTTTTCGAGCCCTGTCCTGGTTTCCCGACAAGGAACGCGCTCCTCAGCTAGCTCTGAGACGAGCGATACAGCTAGACGTCCATCTTCCATCAATATCCGGGTTTATTATTATTATTATTTATGTGTCGCTATGCCCCTCCATAATGGGCAAGTGGGGTCTTTACCCTCATCTGGGCGCCCACCAACCCGGCAGGTGAGCCCAGCAGGGTACATGTTTCCGTGTAGTCCATACGGCGATCAATGACTAGCCAATTCGATATAGATTGCAGGCATTACGGTGACCGCGAACTCGTGGACAGCACGCCTAGTGGATATCAACGACCACCAGGAAAGCACTGAACGTCATGGTCAACGGACCGTTCGCCAGACCACAGAAACTCCCCAATGACTGAAACGAGTCATAGTCTCATGGATAAAGCTAGAGAAACATGAGAGAGAAAGACGGACAAGTTTCATAATTTACTATCGTCACTGGGGTTTGAACCCCCAAACCATGGAGTGGTAGCCATTGTCGCTAACCACTAAGCCACGATGGTGACTTTATTATTATTATTATTATTATTATTATTATTATTATTATTATATGAAAGCAAAATTGTGTGTGGTGGGTCAAGAAAGAATGGGCATCTGTAAACTTGCCAACAATTACCTGCTTTTTCTAATGTGTCGCTACCACCACATCTGTTAGTGGAAACAAAGATATGCTGATAATGTGCTTGGTAGAAAACCCGCGACTGGCAGAGAAATTCCATTGATATTTATTTGTACACTTTAGACAGCACTTTAGACAACTCTGGTAAGGAATGGTAAGAAAATGATCTGGGTGAGTGGAGAGGAGATGGTCCATCTCTTGTCTTGTCAGCAGATGATTCGGACTGCGACTTTGACGGCCTTGATGCTGATACAGTAGTCTGCTGCAGTAGTGTGCTTAGTGACTGTTACTGTTAAGACTAAGTTTTCAGCAGGATACGAGATGTGCCAGCTCTTGGTGTACTAGACGTCAAAATGTTATCAAATTGCCACTTGAGGCATCCAAAACATTCTCTGGATTTTGTGTGATGCAACATTTGTATTGGACAGCTGGTACAGATCCATAAAACTAGTGCGCGTTTAGTCTTATAGCTCCTCATAGTACACAGGGAACAGGACAAAGACTTGGAATGTCTAATCTTAAAAGTGCATTTGTATGAAAAGCTTAAATAATAAGGGGTGTAGGTAGACATTGCAAACGCTGGACACATGTTGCACTTTTGGGAAGCATGAATGGTAGTATGTAGCGTCAATTGCTGTCAAATTAACTAAAGATGTCTTCTGTTAAGCTAAGAAGCGTCTCTACTTCAATAGGCACTCAGCACATGTAATCAGGCAGAAATCAGCTTATGAATTTGTTTGATTTAATGGGCACCTTTGGCCCCTATTTGATACTTAAACTCAGTAGAATGCTTTCTTGACACTACTTAGATAGCTTCTGAGCTGAATTTTTTTCTAGTTTCTTGCAGCAATTAAAACTCAAACTGACTTGGATGACTTAGGACTTGCTGTTGGCTCTCCACTTGTCATCTCTCTGAAACAGCGTGTTGTCACATTAGCAACAAAGTCTGGCGTGATGTCATCTGTACAAAAAGCTGCTCAGTCGTGTTTGAATAGTGGTTGGCTAGTAGTTTTGCCAACTGCAGAGGAACGAGCCAAGACTCTTTCAGAACTTTTACCAAAAGAAGAGTCTGCTGATGTAGCTCAAGTTCCAGCTGGATGTCGATTTATGATTGAATTGCTTGTTAATAGTTTAATGACTGACGGTGGACTGGAAATGGCATTGGACATGTCAATTCAGGTAGAAGGAGAGTCAGGACTAAAGATATCTCCTTCTATTACAACTGATGGCACTGTTGTTCCATTGATGCAACTTGTTGAGCAGCTATTGACTAGTTCAACAACAAATGTGATGGCCCATATTACAGAACTTTCACAAAGATTTCAGTCTAATCAGCCACATACTTCTCGTACAAGGACTGATTTGGCCTCTCTTGATTTACTGCTTCAATTCCAACGCTTGTTGTTTGGGAAACTATTGACATTTTCAGATACTGGACAGCTTGCATCAGGTATGCAAAGTTTGATTTCTGTATGGTAGTATATATTGTAGTATGGAGAATTTTTTGTTGTTTTTTTGTGTGGTAATGGTCACTGGTGTTTGATATGTAGAATCACCACAACTTGAGTCTCACTTTATAGAAGGAGCTTTGATATTGCTTCAGAAGTACACAAAACTGCTTTGTGCTAGTGTATATCAAGTAATTGGAAAAGCAACACAGCTTGCCACTGAAGGTGCAGTGCAATTTATTGCTTCTGCACAGGCTCTTGAAGATGGCTTGATAGGTATGACTTAATGAGATTATGCATCATTTGTTGTGTTGGTTATTGCAGTTAATCTCTGTAATACATATTTAATTAATGACCTGAAGTTTCATAACACTGAGATTTGCATGGACCAGAAGTAGTACAGCTGTTTATGCACTACTGTTCAAACCGGGCCAATTACTCATAGGAGCACCAGTCTGTGACGCCAACTGAGGTGTGGCTACCTAAACTCTTACTGGGATCTTAACGGCTGATTGTAAAAAGCCACAGTTGGTGGCCAATGCCATTTCCAGTCAAAGACCAGGTACTCATTATACTTCTGAGTCGAGAGAGGCAATTGTGTGTGAGTTATGCCTGTGTTCAACCCAGACTTAGAGTTGTGACCGAAGAGTCCTGGATGTTTAAATTTATTACACCCACCGAATACAACTCTCACAATTGAACTACAGACACTAAAAATACATAAGATGATTCACGTTGTGGATAGAAGTGCTTGCAAGATATGTGAATTGTCTTGTTGATTTTTATTCAAACTGTGCTGAAATTAAACCTTATAGGGCCAATGCCTTGCAGTACACCTACCACGTTTTACTCCACTTGATTTTCAGTTGTCTTGAATCTAGAAATACTGACGTGGACACCACAGTATAGAATGTACTTAACCACAGTATAGAATGTACTTAATCCCCTTACGATTAACTGATATTGTTTAGGTGTGCTTCTTCCTGAACTTGTACTAAGCATGATATTGCTACAATCATACCATCCATCCATTGCACAGAAGTCAGAGGCCATCTGTTTGCTGAAGGATTTGCTTGTACCTGTAAACGAATTCAATCGATTAGCTCCTGGTTGTTTAAAGGAAGATGATGCTGATGTGACATGGTTTGATACCAAGACCAACTGCATGGATGGTGAGATTACAGTTTACTTGGTTGGGTCATGTAGGAATGTTAGCATTTGTTTCTTTAGCTGAGAATACAAGCCATAGCGCTGAGGATGGCAATGATGATGTACCTGTAATTCGAAAAGATGATTTGCAAAACCATAATAAAGAAGGTGGTTTGTGGATTGTTATCCATGGTCGTGTGTACAATGCTGAGCAGTTTAAATCTGATGTGAGTAGCAACGTAGATATTATGAGCAACGTTTTATTTGGTAATGAATTATTTGATTTATGTGTAGGCTCCATGTGGGAAGGAAAATTTGGAGAAGTTCTCTGGTAAGTACTTGGAATCTCATTATGCTTTATGCTCGCAAGAGACTATGGACATGCTAATGGTACACATTTCTTCATAAAGTTGGCTTTTGAAATGACATTAGAGTTAATCTGTGCATTTCAAATCTATGTGGTATCTGTTTGTACAGTTTAGTTTAGTGGAGGAATTTTAACATAATTCATATTTTGGAAGGCGGTATATCAAACTAAGGATTAAATTTTGATGTTGTAATTGCAAATGTATATAATCATGTTTAGTTATTTGTTGTCTGCATGTTTGTCGTATAGAGTTGGTAAGTAACCTGTTAGTGTAGACTTTAGAACAAAACTATTCATACTCAATTTCGAGGGATGCCAATAATTAGACTGTTGAACAGGTGTGATGCTGAACAGTACATGGGTTGTGAATTGCATCAAAATACTTGTAGTTTCATGTAATATCATGCTTGTGTTCCAGCTGGTACTGATGCCGGTGAGGAATTTGATAAAGCTGAACATTCAGAGGTTGCTAAAGAAAGGCTGCAGTCACTTTTTGTAGGCAATTACGTGAAGGTTTGAACTAGATGGTTTATTGAAAATGCATTATATTTTCTTATCATTGTGATTAGCCTGATCAAGAAGTTGCTCGTGAAGATGCTGAGAGTGTGTCATTACATCTTTTAGATACAGGAAGAGCTCTTGGCCTTCTGCAAGGACTAAGGGCGTGTCATCTTGTTCGAGGTTTGCCGTTATCTTCTGAAGAAAAAGACATGTCAGAATGGTTAGAAGCAGATCTTCTAATTGGAGGCATGGAGGCTCATGTACTTGATCGTGTTGAGTCAAACACAGATAGCAAGAGACTACAGAGGCAAATGTCCCACCAACAACAGTCAAGACGATTTGTCTACACCATTGCTAGTTCTAATTATGCATCTGATGCAAGAGTGGCTACCTTTTTACACATTGTTAATGTCTTTTGTCAGAGGAATTGTTTGTTGATGCCAATTGCATTCAACAGTGACCACCCTGTAGAACTGGCAGGCCGTGTTCTCATTGCTACATTATTGAAGCATTGTGACTTGGTGTCAACAGCACTTGAACTTGTTGAAGCTGGCAGTGTGAAGCTTACGCCAGATAATGATGTTAGAATGCCACCACCTATCATTGAGTTGTGCAGGATTGTGCATCAGGCAAAGCTGAAGCTCATCCAGGATCACCAAGGATCTTCAAGATCATATACAGCAATTTGTACACCAATGATGGAGCGTTGCTTTTTTTTGTTATATGAAATTGGACCTGCAATGACAAATGCTATGTCAGTGCTTAACCGAAGACGAATTGTTAAGACCCCTTCAAAATGGAAAACAGCTATTCAAATGGTGATTGATGAAATAAAGTTTAAATCTAGTCTTCATAGGCATCAGTTGCAGTCTACTAAAGTCAATTTGGCAGTGCCGCGAAACTATCAAAGGCAACTGAGCAGTGGTGACAGCAATATGGTAATGAGTCTACATTTACTGTTCATGACTAGAATCAAACATTGAAGTAACACTGTTGCATTTTGTTAACGTTAGTATGTAGAATTTATAATTAGAAAGTGATTATATGGCATTTTATGTATAGCTGTCTAGTATGTGCTGTTTTGGTAATATATATAACTAATTTTTATTACTTAAAATTTGATTGAACGTGCATGCAAAGGGAGTACTGAAGTATAGTCGTTGATTTATGTTGAGGAGGTTCTAGTTTGCTGCAGATTCATCACTGGCATGGCTTAGTAAGAGTTTGTACCAAATGTACACTTAAAGCCTGACCTCGTTTGATAAATTGTTGATATTTAATTTTTGACTACCCTGGTTAACAAATTGATTAATTATGGTTCTTTAGAAATGAGTGAATTTGATCACAATAATTTATAGAGCAGTCTGTTTGTTTGCCTATGAGGAGCATTGTTGCTGTAGTCAAAATGTGTGCTTTTGAAAAGTATGATGTCTTGGATTTGGTGTATTTCTGCTCTGCCGTCATGAGCTAAACCGTATTCGTAATTGCTGGTATTTGTCATACTGGATGGGTGATCATTGAACACAATGGTTATGTAGTCTTTACCTGTGCATGTGACGTACAAATAGAGGTTTTAACGTGTTGAAAAAATGTGTCTTACCTCTACCAGTTTTGTTCATGTTTTACTTGTTTATAGCAAGTTTGGTGGCTTGTGAGCATGGACACTAAACGCTAAAGGACTGTTTGCATCTGCGACATGCAGAATGAATGCTTTCAGACAACAATCAGAGTTTTGAAATGCTAGTTTCAATTGTTTTTGTTTTGTGTGATAGTAATTTATAATCAGGCAGTGTATTGTTTACAGTGAAGTGTGTTATGATGCACAAGGAACTAGGCATGTGGTAATGCTATTGGGTAAACCTTTTTAAAGACAACGATACAGTTTAGTGATACTACAGAAGGAAAATGCGACATGTTGTTTGCCTCGCCCAAATGTACATGGAGTTTTTTTAACCTACGGTTAATTATTGAGATTGAGATTGATAAATTCAGTAAAGTGAAAAAGGATTGTAGCTACTAGACTTGTTTTGAAGACTGCATACCAATAATAGATTTAATCTAGTATTATAGGTAAACATGTGCAACTACTAGATTTATTGACTTTTTGTAAGGAGATTCTAATATTTTTGCAGGAGACTTGGGGCTCTTCTTTCTCAAAGGCTACCGCTAGCAGGTTCAAATGGCTACGTCAGCGAGCAACAGGATCTGCATATTCTAGTTTACTGGGGAAAATTTTAGAGTTTTGTATTAAAGATGAGCCTATCAATCTGGCAGTTCTTCGATCATGTTTACAAAGACAGGTGTAGTAAATGATTTATGTATCGTTTGTACAGCAGTAATTTTTGGGTGGCTTAGGTGGAACGTGCAATGTGTCGATTGAATGGTACTAAGTATTTTCATGAGCTATTGCAGCTTCATGATCTACTTCCCAGTGTTCAGTTGACTGTGTTAAGTGGCTGGCAAGGAGTTGTGCCACTGACTGGCATGCCAAGGTATTTTGTGAAGCTGTAGTACTGTAGTAGCAATGATGTGGTCATGGAATTTGATGATTTCTTTTTTAGCTCAGCTTTGCCACACTTTCTTTCAAATGTTGAGCTCATACCACCTCAAGAGCGGTTGCTGTTGGAGCTGGAATTTAAAAGCATCAATGAATGGACTATTAGAAAACTTAAGACTATTGTTATCGTTGCTGATAGTGAAATATCTCATGGTGGTGCTAAAGAGTTGTCAACTTTGGCTTCCAAGCAGTATTCACGGATGCTGGTTTTGTTGTTGAGTATGCTAACAAGTGAACATCAGAACGTAATCTTGGCTCACCTTGTGGGATCTGGTCTTGTTGGTTTGCTTCAAACAGTAATTCGACTGACAGGGTCTTTACTACCTGTTGAAGATCACAACTCTGTGATTAAAGAAACTGTTGCAGCAAGTGTTTCAGAGTCATTCTTGCCAAATGTTTCTACTCATACCGAAGAGGCTGCTAGTGGTGCAGATTTTGTACAATTAATGACTAGTGGAACAAGAGTGATTAGGGGAACAGACTGGAAGTGGGATGATCAGGTGATGTGTATGTGCATGTTGTTTGTTTTTCACTTTTTATATATTGATGTATTCATAGTCGCCTATTAAATGTATTGTAAATTTAAACTAAAGGGACACATTGGGATGGCTTGTGTGATAGCCAGATGCAAAGACAACTGTATGTAAGCTTTGTAGCACTGGTCGCTCTTTCAGTTCTGTAATTATCTAGAGTTTCAGAACTAGCTTTTTGGCGTGTTGTGATACATTCGTGTCACACGTGGTAACGGTTGGTTTTGGTACTTGTTTTTAATGGTGTTTCTATGGTGTGGGCATTTTATTTTCTGACCATGAAGTTGTTGTGTACTTGGATGGATAACATGTTGAGTTGCACTATGATGTCAGTAGTGCGCTATGTTTAATTGCAATGACTTTATTATATGATTATGGACATCACCAAGGATAGGCGAGTTATTGTGTTACATTTCAAGTGTATGGCTGTGTGATGAAAATCCTAGGGTTAGTAGTAATGGAGTAGTCAAGAGTAATGGAGTAATCAAGAGTAACATTTATGTCACATTGTCTTACTGCAGCGTCCATTTATACTCTGAATTTATGGAATTTATATATACAGGTAATATCTTATCCAATAGAAAGCAAACTTTACTGTATTTGGTGAGGGGGATTCTCAGGGATGTCTTCTAATTACGTAGAAAGGAATTTTGACAATTGCACATGTTCTAGATGTGAATTGTCCAGTATTAGAGCATTTGTATTGTGTGGTAAAAAATGTCTCAATTTTTAGTGTTCAAAGAGATTT
Source organism: Corticium candelabrum (assembly GCF_963422355.1). Classification (NCBI taxonomy): domain Eukaryota; kingdom Metazoa; phylum Porifera; class Homoscleromorpha; order Homosclerophorida; family Plakinidae; genus Corticium; species Corticium candelabrum. Next base: position 601,546 of record NC_085098.1, on the reverse strand, counting down.
GGAGTTATTGAAGGGCCATATGAACTTCTTTTGCTTAGTATCTTGCTGTATCCACCCTTATAGCAGACAACATTGTGTACAATGACTTCATTTTTCTAAACAACGTCTCAAACGTTGCTGAAGTTTTATTTTGGAATCAAAACAACTTCACTAGTCTGAACAGGGCTTGTCAGGGCTGTTCAGAGTTGCAAGGTGCTACTGTACCATATTTCCTTGAATAGGACATCACGGTCTAATGCTTTGTAGGTATTCTACACAGCATTCTATTTACACATAGTGATTTCTTCAAGACTAACTCTCTATTTAAGCATAATGTTCATTTCTCAACTATCTCATGACTAAAACACATAGCCTTGGAGGTCCATACTTCACCCAGACCACCGATGCATTTACGTATGTCTCCATATGTCATGTTTGTGGTAAATGACACATCTGCAACGACTACATACTTCTAAATACTGTGATAGTCAGGATTTAAAATAGTCAGATACATGCATTTGCTGAAGTCGAGATAACCAATTATGCTACATTGGAATTCTTATTATGATCTGAGTAAGCGAGGCAGGCCGCTAAGGTTATTCCGATTAGCGAGGTTCTACTCTATACTGTGATTGTTGCTGAAGTACCCCATAAACGTTGTACATAATTTACCAAAGGCAAAAATTTACACTTAGAACTTTGTTGCATGTTTTTGATTTAAGAATGGCCTAGGGTGCATTTCTTTATTCTCCACCTAATCCAGCTGAGCTCACCCAGAGCCACAAACTAATCCAGTAGGACAGTAGATTAATTTGTAGAGTTAGGATGAGTTTGACCGGATTAGGTTGTGGAGACAAGGGAACCCAGTAGACGTCCACAAATTCAACCGGATTAGGTTGTGGAGAATGAGATGTGCCCCTAGTTGTACCAAAATACTGATGTTGTAAACATAACTGAATTTGGTTAAAATTGTTGTGCTTGGTCTAGATGTTTAGTAAGTAGATTCTAGTTGTTTTTCTGGTAGCTTTGGTGTTCAAATGGACAGTTTTGATAATGTAAGAACCGAATGTGGTTGCTGAACACAGTAATGCAGTAATGAAGTACTGGAGTTATAAAGACTTGGTATTCTGCAATATGTAAAACCTACATTCACATGCATACATGCAAACTTGACAGATGTTTGCCGTAAGATTGGGAAGAAAACCAGGACAGATGTTTGCCGCAAGATTGGGAAGAAAACCAGGAGTACTTACTCTAATAGCAGAGACGATTTCTTGTTTGGTGAGTTAGTTAAACAACCAGTGACTCATTTGAGGTTGTACTGTATGAACTTTTGATATGTTGCTGGTGTTGTGGTTTGTGACTGCAGTACTCTATAATCTAATCTCAGTGATTTCACACTGCTAATTCTAGTCATTCCATTGATTTCACAGGTG